>NW_015390306.1:111002-173914 GCF_001527695.2 Protobothrops mucrosquamatus | reverse complement strand
GGGTCAAGTTTTTGACACCTTGCTAGGCGACTGGTGGTACTCGGATGTTGCCATATCCTAAAAGTGGTACAATGGGTGAAAAGGTTGAAAAGCCCTGCTCTAGATATACCCAATTCCTGCAACCAATCAATGCAGAGAACAGGACATGGCTGTTATTTTCAAACCAGAATGTCTAAGAGCCTTTAGTTTGACTCACAAGTTGTGAAGCCAAGAGGCTGGTGGGAAGTTCGGAATGAGCCAAGTCTGGGAAGATGCTGGTCAGGGGCAGAGCATGCAACCCACCTGATATCCAGACTTCCAGGAGGGAGACGAGCAGAAAAGGCACCACCAAACAGGTAGCTTTCTTGGGGCTCCTCGTCTGCCATGGCCTTTGCCTACAAGACAAACCAAATGCGTTGGAGATCCCACAGTCAAAGTCACACACAAAATGGGGGCTCAGAGGACAGGGTGAGGTTCAAACTGCAAGGCTTTTGAACAGCTTGGTTTCCTTTCTTAGCAGCATTTGGAAAAACGACTCTCTAAAACAGTGGTTCTCAACCTTCCTAATGCTGCGACCCCTGAGGGCAGGGGCAGGAGGAGGGGTGGGGTTTGCTTGCTCTCATTCTCTCTCTCTCTCTCTCTCTCTCTCACTCACTTTTTCTTTTTCTCTCTCTGGTGTGCGCGCTTCGCCTCCTCTCCTGCGGCTGGAGCGTGCGCCGGGCAGGCCGAGGGTACACGCGGGTTGTCGCCCAGCAACCGCCTTGGCCCAGGAGTGCCGCGCATGTGTGGCGCTGCCCCCTGCGCCGGCTGAGGCGGAGCTGGCATGGTGGCGGCGCCTGCGATTTCATCATGCGGAGGGCCATGCCTCCCCCTCGGCCTGCCCGCCCGTCCGCCCTCGGCCACGCCGCTCCATGCCATGGTGCTTCTGCGTCATGATCGGCCGCCTCAGCAGCAGCAGAAGCCGCAGCACCCGCCTCCTCGCCGCCCTCCTGCCCCATGCCTCGCTCCACGCGGCCCACCCCTCCTCCTCCGCCAGCACCCGGCCTCGGCGCCAGCATGGATGAATCCACCTGGAGACGGATAGAGGAGCGGTGTCTCGGTTCCTAAGACCATCGGAAATATGTGTTTTCCAATGGTCTTAGGAGACCCCTGTGAAAGGGTCGTTCGACCCCCAAAGGGGTCGCGACCCACAGGTTGAGAAGCGCTGCTCTAAAAGAAGACAAACGACCAGCTGTCTGCAAGGAGTATAAATCCTTCCATTGCCCCACCATCCAGTCAGAGCGGAAGAAGCTTCTTGGATGAGAAGCGAAACGTCTTCAAAGGAAAAACAAGAAAGTCCAGTTGCTTCCTGAAAAAAAAAGCACCTTTGGGACAACCAGGATCTGGATGGTTGAGAATCTACATAGAAGTTCTCTTCAAGGATTCAGGAAGGAAGGAAGAAACGGGGATCTCCCTGGGAAGAGAAGCAAGAAACGGGGATCTCCCTGGGAAGAGTGCCTGGCCCTTGGAGGTGCATTAGGTCATTTCTGCTGCAAAGGAAGGAGGCAAAATAACTGGGCCGGGAAGGGTTGCAAATAGGCAGGGAAATCCCTGGAGGTAACAAAACAAAACAAGAACCTTGAGAGAAAGGGGTTCCCTTGCCACTGCGTCACAAAGGGAGGGATTCCCTCCACGGAATTCCGGAAACAAGCGAAGGGACCGATGGTGTCAATGGAGAAAGTAAAGGAATTTTTGAACCGGCCAATTTACCGCTTGTAGGAAAAAACCCTCCGGACGCTCCTTCCGCCTTTTTCGGAAAACTCGCCTTTCAGCCTCCTCGCTTGCAAGAGGCGACTTTCCCTTTAAAACGTCCCCCTCGAATGAATTCCCCCCCGCCCTACTGGGCCGGAACGGGCCAATCAGAAGCCGGAGGATGCGCTTAGGACGCTCCTCCGCGCATCGAATGCCATTATGACGATTACGGAAGGGGTGTGATTGACGAGCGCCTCGTCGAATCGCCGAGGGAGATTGGACGAAAGCGACTCGATCTGAGAAGCCCTTAAAGCAGTGTTTCTCAACCTTGACAATTTTAAGGCATGAGGACTTCAACTCCCAGAATTCCACAGCCAGCATTGCTGGCTGTGGAATTCTGGGAGTTGAAGTCCACATGCCTTAAAATTGTCAAGGTTGAGAAACACTGCCTTAAAGAACCCTCGGGCTGTGTTGTTTTTTTTTTTTTAATGTTAAAAAAAACCTACTACTTTTTATAAAGCCGCGATCGGAGGATGAGAAATGTATTACATATGAAAAATAACGCTAGGTTCAAAATAATGGGTGTGGAAATTCCGTTATTGCCTTCCTCCCCTTCTGTACCAGATGAGAGAAACTTAAATTTCGCAGTCCTAATTTTGCACGTGTAGATGACTCATTTTTAATTGAAAGGGTTTTTTTTTTTAATGACACGCGTTTTGCTTGCTGGCCCTTTTGTGTGGCAAACCAATTTGCCTATATTAAACGGAGTTTTGGAAATGCCGTGCGTCATTTTTTAAAAAAATAAATAAAAATAAGGGTAATATTGCAACGATATATAAAGTCAATGCACGGATTGCTTTCTTTGATCGTGGAGAAGGCAAAGGCTTCACCTGTTGAATGTCCAGCGGTTATAGCAGAAAAACAGGGTTCTAACCTGCTAGCTAAAGAAAGAAATACCCTCATCGTACATACGGATTGTTTTATAACAATGATTGCTGAAAACAGATAATTCCTGAATGCATAAATTAACTTCCGAGCTGCAAAACGGCATGAAATTATGCCATTTGTCTGAAATGGTATAGGGTTTCCTGCCTGAGCAGGGGGTTGGACTAGATGACCTCCAAGGTCCCTTCCAACTTTATCATCATCATCATCATCATTATTATTATTATTTCCCCTCACCATATTCCTACATTGTCTTTGATCTCAAAAATAGGTGCCTAGGTTGAGATTGATTTAGGGTAAATTTTTTCCTTATAATAAAACTGGCTTTTTTTTGGCACAGGAAAAGCTGGTTTTTAATAGCTAGAGAGAATAGAATGGAATAAGAATAGAATAGAAACAGAAATAGAATAGAATTAGTACCTTAGAGGTCTTCTAGTCGAACCCCCTGCTCAGGCAGGAAATCTTATCATTTCAGACAAATGGTTGTCCAATCTCTTAATAATAATAATAGTAAAGTTGGAAGGTACCTTGGAGGTCATCTAGTCCAACCCCTGCTCAGGCAGGAAACCCTATACCGTTTTGGACAAATGGCTGTCCAGTCTCTTCTTAAAAACCTCCAGTGTTGGAGCATTCACTGCTTCTGGAGGCAGGTTGTTCCACTGGTTAATTGTTCTAACTGTCAGGAAGTTTCTCTTTAGTTCTAGGTTGCTTCTCTCCTTGCTTAGTTTCCATCTGTTGCTTCTTGTCCTGCCTTCAGGCGCCTTGGAGAATAGCTTGACTCCCTCTTCTTTAAAAAGTTTCGCATCAGGGTCTTCTCTGGAATGGCTGGCAGCTTAAGATGAAGCTCTTGTATCTACTCAGTTTCCACTTGAGAAATAATATGCAAGATTTTACAAGAAGGGAGGGGGGAAAAATCTCCTTTGGTAATTCTTTACCCTGATTGAATTTGCTGCTTAGAGTTTCTCAGATAAAGGTGTGGCCCTATAATTTTAATTAATAAGAAACAAGTATTATCACTTTATGAAATTGATTTATATATAAATAAAAGAAACATAGGATGTAAGCAGTCAGAAGATTGTCATTTTGAATGGGCTTCCCTAAGTTTCCCACCCCCAGATGGTGAGAGAAATCAAAAAAGCTAATTAGCAGAAAATTAAAATAAAACTGTGTAATTCACCCCATAACCTGATGTGAATCCACTCAACCTCTTCTTCCGCCCCATAGTCAGGATTTACTTAAGAGTTGACACTTAGCTGAAATGGGCGGCATAGAACTATGATAAATTAAATAATAGGTTAAGAAAGGACCGGAAGCAGGTGGAACCACTGTAACTCCAGAAACAGAAACCTATATAAATCAGAGTTTGTGAGGAAAGCTGAGAAGTGGTTGTGATTGTTTCCTGAATCTAAGATAATCAGCCGAGTGCTGCAGGCAACCAGCTTTTTCTCTCCAATATGTTGTCTTTTGTGTTTGTGGGGTATGTGGCTTGTTTTATTTCTCATTTTAAAGGCCAGAGAAGGAAGGTTTGGAAAAGTGTCTAGCTTTTGTTTTGGAAGGTTAGAAAAACTCTTGATTCCAAAGGTGAAGTCTTTTTAAATTAGGAAAGCTGAGAAAACCGGCCTTGGAGTACGATTAAAAACCAGACCTGAATGTTTGGAATTTGGAGAGGGCTGTGTGTTGGATATAATTTCCAAATGCATTAGTGAAGTTATGCTTTGTTTGGAGACAGTGTGAAACAGAACTATTATTTGAACAGAGTTTATTTTTTAAGGTGGCACAAATGTGTGCACAATTGATAGAATTGTGAAGTATACTTCACAGCTAAGCTCTGTTCTTGTAAGCCAATATTCTGGGTTCACAACATACCCAACACTCCAAATTGACCATAGGTTGGGTTTTCACAGCCTGTAGGTTAAATTATCTTTGGTTACTTTGGGGTTTAGAGGGTCCTGTCAACACAGTCATGGTCAGTTCATGGTTAGGTTTTGTAACCAAGTGGGATAGCAATGAAGTCTTTCCTCTAAGACAGAACAATAGAGTTAGAAGGGACCTTGGAGGTCTTCTAGTCCAACCCCCTGCTCACTATATTATTTCAGACAAATGCTTATGCAGTCTCTTCTTAAAAGCCTCCAGTGATGGAGCACCCACAACTTTTGAAGGCAAGCTGTTGCACTGGTTTATTGTTTTCACTAAGACCTGTGGACTTCAACTCCCAGAATAACTGGCTATGGAATTCTGGGAGTTGAAGTCCACAAGTTTTAAAGTTGCCAAGATTGGACACCCCTGTTATAAGACCTAATTTATCCCACTTTCTGCTCTCTCTCAGTAACCAATATTTTATACTTGCAACACAGGCTTGCGCTGTAGTTCTCTGCTTGGAGATTTTACCTCTTTTTATAGTGCTGGAAACCAGGAGAACTGATGTTATTGTGTGTAGCTCCTGTGTACACTTGTTACCAGAAGATCCATGTTAGAGAAATACTGTGAATGTGTTGATAGTGTTCCCAAAACCAGAAGCCTTGGAGAACATTTCATGATGATTTCCATCATCCCTTTGCTTGTTGGTAGGGGCTGACAGAAACTTTTTAAAAATAATTTTTATTAATTTATGAATTTTCATGACTGCTGGCCGTTGCCTTATTTCTAGGGCTGAGAGTTTGTGGCTGGCCCAAAGTTACCCGGCTGGTTTTGTGCCCAAGGCAGGACTAGAACTCAGTTTCCCATTTTCTATTCTGATGCCTTGACCACTACACTAAACTGGCTTTCTTTGAGTTAATAGAACCAATCAAAATATTACCTATTATGTGTTTGGATTTTTTCAACTTGGCAGTTCCCAGATACCAGAAATCTATGGCAAGCAAACCTTATGCTCCAAGATGCTCTAACAAAAGCTCTTGATGTTAAAACTGCTTTATTGTCTCTTCTTCACAAGCCTTTAATATTTAAAGATGGCTCCCTTTGTATTCTGTCTGAAACATATATCGATGCCTAAAGTAATTTGCTGGTTCAATTTACCCTTAGTTTCTACTATAGCTTTATGTTTTTTTCCTTGCCAGAAAAGATCACACACAAATTATTGTACCTACATTTCTTAATTTGTTCTCTGGTTTGAGATGTTGCAGGATACAGTTCCACCTCATCTTTTATCTGTAGCCTCATCCTTCTCTCCATCTCATCAATCAAAAGCAAAACTAATTTAATTTTTTTGCCTTTGTTTTTCCAATAGTATCCTATTCTACATATTGGAGAGCCAGGGAGTGGTGTCCATACCTTTTCCCACAGGTAAGCGTTGGTTCTGCAAGGGTGGTGAAAAACATCACTAATTTTATGTTTTAAATACAAATCAACCCAATTCACTCTTCTCAATCTTCTTGTATCATTCTTGTGCAAATCAGTGATGGTTATTGCCTCATTTTTTTTTAAAGGTTTAGCACTGCTGTCTTCAGCTGAAAATAGATGTGCACGGAAATGGCTGGAATAGGAGAAATCACTTGCAAAAATATAAATAGCATGCAGGAAGTAGCTATTGAATTTCTGTGCAGACTTAAGCTAATACATTAATAATCTAGAGCAGTGGTTCTCAACCTTTTTAATGCCGCGACCCCAACCGGTCGTAAGTCGAGGACTAAACCGGTCGTAAGTCGAGGACTAAATCGGTCGTAAGTCGAGGACTAAACCGGTCATAAATCGAGGACTACCCAACCGGTCGTAAGTCGAGGACTTTCCCTGCCCGGGAGCACTGCGCATGCGTGGTTCCGCCCCCTGCGCCGGCCGAGGCATAGCTGGCAAGCGGCAGAGACAGAGCAGGCCGACCACCAGCTAGCCCAGCCCAAGGGAGGTAAGGCACCCGCCGGAAAAGGGGAAAAAAATGGCAGACAAAAAAAATGGCGGACAAAAAAAATGGCGGACAGCCTTGCTTGGCGACCCCCATGAAATGGTCGATTGACCCCAAATGGGGTCCCGACCCACAGGTTGAGAACCACTGATCTAGAGCAGTGTTTCTCAACTGTGGCAAGTTTAATATGTGTGCACTTTAACTCCTGGAATTCCTCAGCCAGCGTGGATGACTGGGGAATTCTGGAAGTTAAGTCCAGGCATATTAAAGTTGAGAAATACTGCAAAAAAAAAATAAATCAAGAGGAGAGCATTAGAATAAGAAATCAAATTTTGCAGGACTGCCTGTGGCATTGGCTCAAAGCACAAATTAACCTGAATCCTCACAAACCCTATTATGGTTTAATGCAATGCGTGAAGCCAGTTCCAAGAATTTCCAGAGGTGATCAATATATTTGAGTTTATGAAGGCAGCAAGGAAATAGTTTTCTTGAAGCCACAAAGATCTCAGGGATGGGGAGGGGTTAGATGTTTGTTTGTTTGTTTGCTTATTATAAAAAAATATTTCCTTTTCTGAAAGGGGCTGTACGGACTGAATGTCGGGACCGCTATTTTTGGGTATGGCTGGACAAGTCTGCACTGGGGCAAAGCTCTTGGAGTTACAGTGTCTTCAGTAAGTAAATGGGCTGGTAAGGATTCAAGAACGGTTGCAGGAACTGGGCATGGCTAGTCTAGTGAAGAGAAGGACCAGGGATGACATGATTAGCAGTGTTCCAATATTTGAGGTGCTGTCACAGAGAGGAGGGGATCCACCTATTTTCCAAAGCCTCTCAAGGCAGGACAAGAAACAACAGATGGAAACTTATCAAGGAGAGAACCAACCTAGAACCAAGGAGAAATAACCCTAACCTATTTTCCAAAGCATCTGAAGGCCAGACAAGGAACAATGGATGAAAAAAGATCGAGGAGAGACTCAACCTAGAAATAAGGAGATATCTTCTGACAGTGAGAACAATCAACCAATGGAACAGTTTGCCTTCAGATGTCGTGGGTTCTTCATCACTGGAAGCTTTCAAGAAGAGACTGGACAGCCATTTGTCAGAAATGGTATAAGCAGAGGGTTGGACTAGAAGATGACCTTCCAACTCTGTTATTCTATTCTATTCTATTCTATTCTATTCTATTCTATTCTATTCTATTCTATTCTATCCCTATCCCTATCCCTATCTCTACTCTACTCTACTCTACTCTACTCTATTCTATATTCTCTATACTCTATACTCTATACTCTATACTCTATACTCTATACTCTATACTCTATACTCTATTCTATTTTCCATTCTATTGTCTGCTCTAAAGCTTAGGTCAAGCTTACTCATTTCTTAGTGGCAGAAATAATTAATGGCAGAAATAAAGACACATTCCCTTGTTCCTGAGTTGGAGTCAACTAAATTAAACATAACAAATTATTATAGTTCTAAAACCTTAGTGTAGCCTTGGAAGGGACCTTGGAGGTCTCCTAGTCCAGCCCCCTGCTCAAGCAGGTGACCCTAAACTATTTCAGACAAATGGCTGTCGAATCTTTTCTTGAAAATCTCCAGTGTTGGATCACCCACAACTTCTGGAGGCAAGTCGTTCCACTGGTTGACTCTTCTCCCCATCAGGAAATTTCTCCTCAGTTCTAGGTTGCTTCTCTTCTTGATTAGTTTCCATCCATTGCTTCGTGTCCTGCTTTTAGGTGCTTTGGAGAATAGGTTGACCTCTTTGTCATTGTGGCAGCCCCTGAGATATTGGAACACTGCTATCATGTCACCCCTCGTCCTTCTCTTCATTAAACTGTGATGGTAAGCAGAAGCTGCTGCTAACTGGCTTGGATGATGAATTTGTTTCTTTCTTTCCCTAGATGAACTCGGCCAGCGTATCTCTTTGACTGATAACATCGCTACTCAGTGTGGGTTCACCCATGGCGTTGACCTCTATGGAAATCCAGAAATCCGTATCTCATTCCTGGCTTGTTCCGTCCGCAATATGGTAAGATTTATGCCCTATCCTGCTTGAAGTTGGGCAGGAGAGTTTATAAACCAGATTCTGTAGGAAGAATGGAAATCTTCCCCAAGAAATCCAAGGCCTATTCAGATTTTGGAAAAAAACAAGGATTTCCTCCTGCCTCCTTGGAGAAGAGATCACAAAGGAAATTTGAAAGCTTAAGGCTACATTGGGAATTTAAAAACCCATAATCATTGCCAGTTGGCCTGGGCACCCAATGGAGGAGTTTCACACTGGAGGTGGCTGCTAGATTGATGGCAGACTCCACGCACACCTTGCTCTCTGTTCTCTACCCATCCATCTTTTTGGTTATCACATTGATGCATTATTCTCGTTGTTTTCCTCTGTCATTGTTTGTTTTATTCTATTATTTAAAACTCGGTTCTGTTTACATTCCTTTCATTTTCTTCCTTTTTATTATTGTAAGCCACTTAGAGCAGTGGTGGCGAACCTATGGGACGGGTGCCAGAGGCGGCACTCAGAGCCCTCTCTGTGGGCATGCGTGTCGTAACCCCAGTCCTAGGCCTTCAGCTGGGTTTTATAAAACCTTTTCACTTTAGGCCTCTGCCGCCATGTGCAAAAAAAAAAAAAAGGTTCAATAAGTCAATTTCAATTTCTCGCGGGAAAAAAAAGTTCTTGCAAAGTTGGAATTGATTGATTGAACTTTTTAGTCCCACCCAGTCTGCCATTACCACTGCAGCCATGCCCACCCAATTGGTCACGCCCAGCCAATTGGCCACGCCCAGCCAATGGACCACACTCGACGATGCATAAGTGGGTTTTGGGTTGCAGTTTGGGCACTCAGTCTCTAAAAGGTTCGCCATCACTGACTTAGAGTAACCCCACAGTGAGATAGATGGCAAATAAATTACAAATAAATATTGTAAAAAATAAAACTCTCGCAAAAATCAAACAAACAAACAAACAAACAAACAAACAAATAAATAAATAAATATTACAGGTAGTCCTTGACTTACAACTGTTCATTTAGTGACTGCTCAAAGTTATGTCATTGAAAAAAAAGTGACTTATGGACCATTTTTCACACTTACGACCATTGCAGCATCCCCATGGTCACGTGATCAAAATTTGGATGCTTGGCAACTGGTTGATATTTATGACAATTGCAATATCCCAGGATCATATGATCCCATTTTGTAACCTCCTGACAAGCAAAGTCAATGGGGAAGCAGACAGAAATTTTGGACTCAGTTAGGGTTATACGTTGAGGACTGCCTCCAAGTCATTACAAGCATATTAAGACAAAAGTAAAAGTGCTCTCAGATCAAGCTTGACTCATGATGATTGCATTTTTGAAGTTCTGGAGCAGTTTTTGAGAGTTCCTTGCCGCCTCCTGAGGTGTCCTTTTAAATTCTCAATCCAGCCTTAAGCTTTTAAATTTCTCTCGTAGTCCCTTATCCCAGGGCTTTTCAACCAGTGGTACAGGTACCACCTGTGGTACATTGGCACCTGGCAGGTGGTACGCGACCATCCTAGAAATGTGGTAGCGGGGGACGGGAATGAGCTGAACCGGTGGCAGCACCGCACAAGCCTGAGCGAGAGATGGCTGGAGCTGCAGGGCTGTCAGGGCTCAGCGGAAGCGCCAGGATCAGTGCTGCTTTCCAGCTGATCGGCGCTTCTTCGGGGCTGTCAGGGCTCAGCAGAAGCGCTAGGATCAGCGCCAGGCTCCAGCTGCAGCTCGGCGCTGATCCTGGTGCTTCTGCTGAGCCCAGAAGAAGCGCCAATCAGCTGGAATGTTGCAGCATCTCCAGAGTCTTGTGATTTACATTCGGATGCTTGGCAACTGATTCATATTTATGATGGTCACAGTGTCCCAGGGTCATGTGAAGTGACCAAAACCTGCTGCAACCACCCAGCAGACGGGGGGAATAAAAACCAAGCACCCCCCACCCCACCCCCGCTGCCAATCCTCAACAGAAATGCTCACAACAATGAAAACATCGGACAGGAGGAAGAGCGCCACCTGGCAGGCAGGCAGGTAGCTGTCTTGCTTGGCTGTGGCTTGGGGGGCACTTTTTTCAGTGCCATTGTAACTTCGAACAGTCACTAAGTGAACTGTTGTAAGTCGAGGACTACTTGTACTTCATCACTTTTTTTCTTTTCTTTTTTTTTTTGGGTCATCAAGTTTTTGACACCTTGCTAGGCAACGGGTGGCACTCGGATGTTGACATATCCTAAACGTGGTACAATGGGTGAAAAGGTTGAAAAGCCCTGGACTAGATGACCTCCAAGGTCCCTTCCAACTCTGTTATTCTATTCCCATTCCTATTCCATTTGAGACATTTTATTCATAGCAAATATTCTTTAAATCCCCTTGCTCAGTTTGACCAGGATTTCAGCCTCCGGCTCCAGGTGGAAGTTACCAGCCTTGATAACATAACTGCTGCTTATGAAGTGTCCATGAATTGTCTCCTTGATGCCCCATGGAGCCCTCGTGAGATTGTTTGTGAGGAGAATTACATGGAGGTGAGTAAAATAAGGCTCATCCATTTATTTGTCAGGGAACTGTGCAGCAGGTGTCCAAATGGGGAGTCAAACTTATAGTTTTGTATAACTAAATGTATTTTAATGTCTATATCAGGGATAGGCAACCTTGGCTCTTTTATGACTCGTGGCTCAGGAATTCTGGGAGTTGAAGTCCACGAGTCATAAAAGAGCCAAGGTTGCCTACCCCTGGTCTATATATACAGCAGACAAGATAGTCAGGCACATCACTACTCCCTGAGGTAAATGATCAGATAAATCTCAGCATGGTATACGGAGCCTACAGAAGAAAAAGACAGAGAGAAAAAGGGAAACTCTCCCTTTACACCCACAGCAACCAATCACAATGCAGATTGCCTCGCTCATGAGCCAGCACTCTTCAACCAATCAACTTATAACAGTGTGTTCTACTCATTGTACAACTTCACTGTTCCAGCTACTAAATTTAAATAACATTATTGAGGTAGTTTGATGTACCTAAATGGAATTTCTGGTTGCTTAGATTAAATCAGTTGAGTTTGCACAATATGCTAGCATGCTATTTTTTTAAAAAAAAATAGTGTCTCTGCATAGATACTGAACCACTTAAATATGAGTGGGCTGCAGCTGCCAAAAAAAACCCAATACAGTGGCAGGCTGCATCAATGGGGGATAGTATCAAGGTCACATGAAGTGTTAGTCCTGCCTTATACTGCTTTGCTAAGACCAGCCTTGGAACACGGCGTCCAGTTTTGGTCACCACGAAGCAAAAAAGATGTTGAAGCTCTAGAAAGAGTGCAGAGAAAAGCAACTAAGATGATTAGGGGGCTGGAGATTAAAACATATATAGAATGGTTGCAGGAATTGGGTATGTCTAGTTTAATGAAAAGAAGGACTAGGGGTGAAACGATAGCACTGTTCCAGTATTTGAGGGGCTGCCACAAAGAAGAGGGGGTCAACTTAATTTTCAAAACATTTGCAGGCAGGACAGGAAGTAATGGGTGGAAACTTATTAATGAGCGATCCAACCTAGAACTAAAGAAAAATTTCCTGACAGTTAGAATAGTTAATCAGTAGAATGACTTGCCTCCAGAAGTTGTGGGTGCTCCATCACTTGAGGTTTTTAAGAAGAGATTGGACAGCCATTTGTCTGGAATGGCATAGGGTCTCCTGCTTGAGCAGGGAGGTGGATTAGAAGACCTCCAAGATCCCTTCCAATTATGTTATTCTGAGGTAGATATAGACGTGGGTATTCAGCTGCTAATGTTTCCGCTCCAGGTTTCTGTCCGGCGGGCTGTCCCAGGAAGAGCAAGTGAGGCCTTGAATGAAGATTGGATGGCAGTGTGGCCTGTGGTAAGGATGCTGGCCGCAGTGGGGGCAGAGTTGTATTAATGTTGGGGTAATAGAAAGGGGAAATATGTGGTGGAATTGATGTAATTGATGCTGGCTGGGCAATTCTGGGAATTGACGTCCACACATCTTCAAGTTTTCAAAGTTGAGGAACATTGAAGTAGACATTAAGATTCTCCAGATGTGGGGGCTTCAGCTTCCAGAATCCTCAGCAATGGCTCCATTGGTGGGAAATTTGGGAAGCTGGCATTTATACATCTCAATGATACTTGGTTTAGAGAAGGTGGCACCCTTCTGATCTCCTTCTTCCTTCAACTGGAGAGGTACCACTACAGGCTTGTATTAGAATTCTGGCTTTAGAGTTAGATGTAGCTGTATAGGAATGCGAAGGAGACATGTTTGCTTCTGGCAGCTGCCTTAGACTCCACAGCATCTACCTGTGTTTTCCCCAAAATAAGACCAGGTCTTACATTCATTTTTGCTCCAAAAAACACATTAGGGCTTATTTTACAGTTATGTCTTATTTGGGGGGAAATATGGTACTAAATGCGTCCATCTGGCTGACAATTTTAACTGAAGCTTATTTTTGGGGTAGGGCTTATATTACGAGCGTCCTGAAAAATCATGGCTAGAGCTTATTTTCCAGTTGGGTCTTATTTTCGGGGAAATACGGTATATTGGTGGCTTCACTGACGCATGAACTTCCTGGTTGGAGACTTCATAAAAGCTTGCATCTCCTAGAACAGTGGTGGCAAACCTATGGCACGGGTGCCAGAGGCAGCACTCAGAGCCCTCTCTGTGAGCACGCACGCCGTCGCCACAGTCCTAGGCCTTCAGCTGGGTTTTATAAAACATTTTCGCTTTAGGCCTCCGCCGTCATGTGCAAAAAAAAAAAAAAAGGTTCAATCAATCAGTCAGTTTCAACTTCTCGTGGGGAAAAAAAAAGATCTTGCAAAGTTGGAATTGATTGATTGAACTTTTTAGTCCCACCCAGTCTGCCATTACCACCGCAGCCACGCCCGCCCAATGGGCCACACCCATCCAATTGGCCACACCCACCCAGTGGGCCACACCTAGCCAATGTGCCACACCCACCCGGCACCCGACAACGCATAACTGGGTTTTGGGTTGCAGTTTGGGCACTCGGTCTCTAAAAGGTTCGCCATCACTGGGCTAGAAGAATCTGTAGCACACCGTTAATTCTTCCCATTTCAACAGAAGAAGCATCGCACTTGATGAACGTAGCATGAAATGCCATTCAGCAAATATTGCAGCTTCCTCAAAACGTGTTTTCTTCATCAATGGAAGCCTCAAGCAGGACCTGTATCTCTGAACATCTCCTTCCTTCCTCCTCTGTGTTTGTCGTTGTAGGCTCAAGGGGCAATGAACCAAGTCTGGCAAGTGGTTTTCCATTTCCAAAATGGCGCCACTGAGAACATGACAGCTACCCACGCTTATAGCTTGGGCTATGGCTTCAATACAACAGCTACCCGTGTTCTCTTCCGCACCCCTTACAACACCCAGCAGACCGAAGTGGCTATGGTAAGAGAAGGTCCAATGTTTACTAAGATTCAGAACCAGGTCTGGTGGCAGAGGTGTGGCTGAGATAGAAGCCAAGCATTGTTTTGAAGAGCCTCACACCAAACTGACTCCGGTTTGGTTCACACAATAGATAAGGCGAAGATGTGGCTGGTTCGTCTACTCAGCTGCCTGATTAGTTTATGGTTCAGGGTATTCTGTGATCAAACCATGTTTCAGTTGACCATGGGTTAGGCTTCCAACTATGAAGAGCCACAGGTCGTAGTATATAGATAGTCCTCGAATTGCAACCATTCGTTTAGCGACCTTCGAAGTGATAATGGCGCTGAAAAAAAAGCGACTTATGACCATTTTTCACACTTAAGACCATTGTGGCATCTCTATGGTCACACGATCAAAACTCAGAAGCTTGTCAACTGGCATGTATTTAGGAGGGTTGCACGCGATCACCTTTTGTGACCTTCGGATGAGCCAAGTCGATGGGGAAGCAGATTCACTGAGCAACTGTGTTACTAACGTTAACAGCTGCCGTGATTCCCTTAACAACTGTGGAAAGAAAGGCCGTAAAATGGAGCAAAACCTCAGCCAAGGGGTGTAAAAGCTCACCTGATCTGAGTTGCTTAGGTGTTGGCACCAGGATAAACTGCGCCTCCGGGCTATTCCTTCCACTGTAGGTGCAGGGCTTGGAAGTGAGAGTAGCCCGAGCCACCATCTTCTATAAACAGGCCTGGATGATCCTGATTGTGGACACTGCTGTGGCCTGCCCTGTCAGTGAGTCGCTTTGCTTTCTTTTTTTTCCTGTCCCTCGATAGTTAACAGAGGATAACAAGGTGCTTCCCTCTTCCAATTGTGGACTGTGGGCAAGTCTTTCTTCCCCTTTTCCTTCCTCTTTCTACTTTTTCTTCCTTCCTCTCCCTTACCATCCCTCCTACCTCTTTCCCTTCCCTCTTCTCTCCCTTTCCACTCCCTCCTTCCCTCCCCCTCCTTCCCATTTTTCCTTCTTTCCTCCCGCTTTTTCTTCCTTCCTTTTTCTTCCTATCTCCCTCCCTCTTTCTCTCCCTTCTTCCCTCCCTTCCTCTCTCTTTCTCTTTCCATCCCACCTTCCCACTTTCCTCCCTTCCTCCACTTTTCCTTTCTTCCTTTTTCTTTTCATCTCTCCCTCCGTCTCTTTCCCTCCCTCCTCTCTCTCTCTCTCTTTCTTTCTTCCCTCCCTTCCTCTCTTTCTCTTTCCATCCCACCTTCCCACTTTCCTCCCTTCCTCCCACTTTTCCTTCCTTCCTTTTTCTTTCCATCTCTCCCTCCGTCTCTTTCCCTCCCTCCTCTCTCTCTCTCTCTTTCTTTCTCTCTTTCTTTCTTCCCTCCCTCCCTCTTTCTCTTTCCATCCCACCTTCCCACTTTCCTCCCTTCCTTCCACTTTTCCTTCCTTCCTTTTTCTTTCCATCCCTCCATCTCTTTCTCTCCCTCCCTCCTCTCTCTCTCTCTCTCTCTCTCTCTTTCTTTCTTTCTTTCTTTCTACCCTTCCTCTCTTTCCCTCCTTCCTTCCCTCCCTTCCTCCTTTCCTTCCTTCCTTTCCTCCCTTCCTCCACTTTTTCTTCCGTTTTCCCTCCCTCCCTCCCTCCCTCCCTCCCTTCCTTCCTTCCTTCCATCTGTCATGAATTACAGATAGAGAATAAAAGAATAAAGAGAATAAAAAACAAGATATAAATCCTTCAAAAAAGAGCAGCCAAAAATACTGACAAACTAAAATACCAGGCAAAGGGTCCATCCCCCCTTTCTAATCCGAAGCCTAGCAGAAGAGGCAAATTTTAAGAGCTGGATCTTCCCAGCAGAGTTTTACTGAGACCACGTATGCCATCTACCCTTAAATTCAGTGTTCGACCCCACACATTCACCTTCTGTCTCCTGCAGACCCTCCCACTTTTAGCACCACCGCCTTGCGCTGGACCACGCCACGGATCATGCCGTCGCTGGTGAAATTCCCCCTTCAGTTCGAAGATGAGGCCATTGAAATGGGTGTGGACGGGCGCAGAATTGATAGTAGCACGATTGTGCGGAATGGGTACAGCTTCCTGACAGACGCCGACTTCATCAGCATCACAGTCCCGATTGGAGCCGCAGGAGGAATCACCGAGGTCCGTGCTGGGGAGTGGTCCTTTCCCTAGGGGTGGCTGTTAGCCTTTCAGACAAGCCATCCCAAAGGAGCTTTTTCAAAAGGAAACTGGACTTTGTTTTTCTTTGAAGACATTTTGCTTCTCATACAAGAATCATCATCATCATCATCATCATCATCATCATCATCTTCTTCTTCTTCTTCTTCTTCTTCTTCTTCTTCTTCTTCTTCTTCTTCTTCTTCTTCTTCTTCTTCTTCTTCTTCTTCTTCTTCTTCTTCTAGTTCTTCTTCTTCTGCTGCTTCTTCTACTTCTTCTTCTAGTTCTTCTTCTTTTCTCCTCCTCCTCCTCTCCTCCTCATTCTTCTCCTCCTTCTCCTTCTCCTCCTCCTTCTTCTCCTCCTTCTCCCTCTCCTTCCTCCTCCTTCTCCCTCCTTGAGCTTCAAGGAGAAACAAAGTCCAGTTGCCTTTAGAAAAAGCACCTTTGGGACAACCATGATCTGGATGACTGAGAATCTCTACAGACTTTTAGACAAGAGGCTCAGAATGCATTATAACATTGGTTTGTTCCTTTCCAGAGTGACGTGATCGACAATCGTTATGGCACCATGTACAGCATCAAACTCCTCCTGGACCGCAGATGGCGAGGAGATGAAAGTGACCGGACCCGTCATCGGATCTTCAAGTTTATCCGCGCACCCTTTGCCCCACAGATACCGGTGCTCATTGACAGTAAGTTCTGCATCACGTTTGGCTTTTCCTAGAACAAAGTGAGCTGGCTTATGGAAGACAGATGGTGGAACAGAGGTTTAAGGTTGCATGGTGATGTTCAGTCATGTCCGAATCTTGCAGATTCTGTGGGCCAAGACTCTTCGCATCTTCCTATCTTGCACTACTTCTTTAAGTTGTTCTATGCTCTGGTGTCAGCTTTGATAGTGTAGGATCATGTAGCAAAAATTAAAATCTTGTTTGGATTGAGCTCATCTCAAAGTCTTATATTTATTTTGCTCACACGGTGCAAGGATTGATTTTCCTTTCCCGTCTCACCCAAAGGTGCATTTTTGAGAGGCAACTGAACTTCCTTGTTTTTCTTTGAAGATGTTGTGCTTCTTATCCAAGAAGCTTCTTCAGCTCTGACTGGATGGTGGGGAATGGAAGGAGTTATACTCCTTGCAGACAGCTGGTCATTTGCATTCTTTTAGAGAGTCGTTGAGGCCACCTGGAGGTTTATTTGTGCCCTCAAGGTCACCTGAGTGATGCAAATGGATACAACATCCTCTATCTCCAGTCTACAACTCAGTCCTTCCAGCAGTTCCAGGAAAGCTCTACACCCATTTGCACCACTCAGGACACAAATAAACCTCCAAGTGGCCTCAATGACTCTAAAAGGCAAATGACCAGCTGTCTGCAGGAGTATAAATCCTTCCATTCCCCACCATCCAGTCAGAGCTGGAGCAGCTTCTTGGATGAGAAGCGAAACATCTTCAAAGAAAAACAAGAAAGTCTAGTTGCCTCTGGAAAAAGCACTTTTGGGACAACCGTGATCTGGATGACTCCATAGTCCTTCCAGTCTCACCTTGCTGTTTCTGGTGGTTTCCTCTCCTATTATTAAAGAAGCCCATAGTCCCTTTAGCTTCTGAATTTAGTCAGGTTCCGCCGTGTGGTTCATGTACTGAAGATCTAAACAAAACACTGGAAAAAGTTTTAAGTTGGTAACCCAGTGTTTCTGAACCTGGGTCACTTTAAGAAAAATAAACTTCAACTTCCAGAATTCCCTCCTAGCCAGTAAGCTCTGGCTCACCTCTTTTAAAGTGACCCAGGTTAAAAAAAAATGACTTCTGGGACTGGTTCCTACCATATACTTTTAAAAAAAGTTTTATTGGTTTTTTAATTCTTAAAACAAAGTGCTTGAGACACACCGTGGTGCTGGCTTAATCAAGCATCCAAAAATAAAACCATATATGAATAGCTCAAATCAATACATCAAATATTCCCTCTCTATTTCCCTCAAATAGCATAATATATTTAAAATAATCCATTTCTAGATTTCTATAAATCCTAAACCTGTTTTAGAGCATTATGAATTTACAATTACCATAATCAAATTTAACCTTAAATAAATACATTCTCACTTCAGGTATCCCTTCTAGGTGCAATCTAATTCTTGATCTCTTAAATCCTTAATTTTATCACAAGTCTCATTTATTTCTTCTTTTACTACACAATATTTATCCTAATTAAAATAAAATATTAGTCTACCCTATACATATAGTCCATCAATCAATCAATCAATCAATCTCTTTAACATAGCAAAATAATATCAAACCTTAAATCATTTCCGTCCATTAAACAAAATTCAAATTCCAACCAAATAATTATCATACCTAAGAACACCCATGTTATCACACAAAAACATCAACTTGCTAATTTAACATAATCAATTAATTATTGAGTCAATCCAGATCTAAAAAGCCTCTTCAAATTTCTTCATTCCATTACATAGTAGTTTTCATAGAAATAAACTTATTATTCCAAGAAGTACATTCTTAATCTATTTAAGATATATATTCTAATAATCACCCATTTTTCTCTTACTTCTAACTCTAAATCTTAATCCTTAAATCAGTCCATAATTCTACAGTGCCTTTTAATACATTACATATAATTTCAAATTTCTTTTTTCAGTCTTATTCTGGCCTTCTTTTTGTGCCTGGCAGGTTTCCATAACAAAGCTTCCCTTTCAATCGATATATGTCCTTTTGTTGTTTGTAGTATCATTTGAATCAGTAAAAAGCATCCCATCCTCTGGATTGGGCGTCTATTTCTCTTGTCCTTAAAGCCTCGTTGCTTTAAAGGTTCAAATCTCAGTCTTTGGTTCTTCTGATCCTCAAAGATGTAGATGAAATGCTTATAAGGTGAAATAAATTCCTCTTTAATACCTTTTTTGATTTTATTAGAAGTGGTAGCATTTGCAAAGATGAAGTGTCAACAAAATCTAAATCAGTGCTTTCTAAATTAGTGACTTGAAGATATGAGGACTTCAAATCCCAGACTTCTCCAGTCAGTAACTGGGGCCCCAGCTGTTTTGACTCTCAAAAAAGGAGTGCTCTTTCAATTGGGTGGCCATATTTTCTTTATTTACAATGGACCTCAATTTACAACCATTTATTTAATTTAAGGTTACAACGGCACTGAAAAAAAGTGACTTATGACCATTTTTCATACTCACAACTGTTCTATGGTCGTATGATCAAAATTCAAATGCTCGGCAACTGGCATGTACTTAGGACGGTTGCAGTGTCCCGGGGTCATGTGATCATCTTTTGTGACCGTCTGACAAGCAAGGTCAACGGAGAAGCCAGATTCACTTAACAACCAAGTTACTAACTTTAACAAGTTCAGTCTGGATTCACAATTAATAATTGTGATGGCAAAGGTTGTAAAATGTCTTGCTTAGCATGGAAATTTTGGGCTCCGTTGTCGTAAGTGGAGGACTACCTGATCTCTCTGTCATCCCAACTACATCTGGGAAATTGTTGTAGGTGTAGTTTTCTCCAGCTGAAACCTCTGGTTCTCCTTAGACACGGTTCCAGAGAATGGCTACTTCGACGTCAGCATAGGGAACTTCCTCGCCGATGTGGAACTGTCTGCCGTTGCGATAGGCGGCAAACTCTTAACGCCACCAGAAATCAAAGGATATGGCTGCACCCTGGAGGAAGTCCCCAACGCCAACCACACCCGAGTTTTCATTCTCAAGGTCCCTTTCTCCAACCCGCTGGTGGAACAGAAGGTAAGACGGGAAGTTGCATGGCGACTTTCAGGAGACGGCTTTTGCCCAAGTGGCAGACATTTGCAGCTTTGATTGTGCCAAGGTGCTTGTCCCTCTTGCTCAAATGAGTTGATAACATCAAGCTTACTAAGTTGAGTTGCACTCATCTTTTGTGAAAGGTCAGAGCATGTTCCTTGGGCTCTTTTTTTTTCCTTAGGTAAGCTTTCCTTAAAATCACATCCTGCAGGCATGTATGATCACAGTTTCTCTAAGCCCCGGCCATTCAGGTGAGGGAATCATGGGATTTGTTGTCTACTCTACACCCTGCTGGAGGACACTAAAATATTGCATAATCTTGACCTTCCTGTGCAAAATAATAACCTAGGAACTTGTAGGTGAACCAAAGGGTATGCACATTTGTTCAGTTTAACAAGTGAACCTGATCTGCTTATTATGCTAAGCCCTAACAAAATTGGTTTTAACAGTGAATCTCCTCGCTATGAGTTATACAAGCAGTCCTGTTTAGTGACCGTTCAAAGTTACCTTGGCCTTGAAAAATGGGATGTACAACGGAGCCTAACACAGCCGTCCTAGCCTCCTCAGGGTCAAGTGATCAGAATTTCGGCACCTGTATTTAGGATAGCAGGGGATCCCTATATGCCAGTGGTGGCGAACCTATGGCACGCATGCCAGAGGTGGCACTCAAAGCCCTCTCTGTGGGCACGTGCACCATTGCCCCAGCAGAGTTTGCTAGAGTAGCGAGCACGTGGCGTTTGGAAGCGACAGGGCAGGAAGTGAGTGAGCAAGCGGCGTTGGCCTCCCGGGGATGCCCCAGAGATGGCAAGGGACTGGCCTTGGCCATGCTCACCCAGTCTGCCGTGACTTCAGCCACGCCCATCCAGTGGGCCATGCCCCCCAACCCCGCTGAGAGCACCATAATGCTGATGTAGCCCTGGCACTTTGCGATAAGTAAGTGGGTTTGGGGTTGCAGTTTGGGCACTCAGTCTCTAAAAGGTTCGCCATCACTGCTATATGCCAATGAGTTTGTATGAACTTTTTTCTCTTGTAGTATCTGTATGGCAACATCAGGAAATACACTCTGCACCTTGACTATACATTTTTCCTGCTCCCAAAGGGCAAGTCGTTTACCCATCCTGGAATAATTGAATGCGAAGTTGCTGATGTAGGTGAGTCTGCTTGGCCAAGCGGATCCAGAGTGCTTAAAAGTTATCTCCATCCAGTAAGATCAGGGGTAGGGAACAATGACATGTTTATGACTTGTGGACTTCAACTCCCAGAATTCCTGAGTCAGCATGGCTGGCTCAGGAAATCCTGGGAGTTGAAGTCCTCAAGTCATAAAGAAGGCCATCGTTCCCCACCTTTTGAGTTTGATGGTCTTTTGGGGCTGTAGCTTTAGAAAGAAGTGCTTCTGATTTTCCAAGTTCTAATGTTTCTTCCTTGATCGTCACTGCTTTATCAGGTCGTACTTCATGGATCCTGTAGGGTAGGGAGAGAGAAAAAACCGTGAGAGTATTTTATTTTTGAAACCCTTCCTTGATGCCAAGGATATTTCAATATTTGCAAAGGAATCTGGTGACATTGTTAACTCTACCTCACTGGCAAATGGGAGAAATTGGGGATGATAGCCCCATCTGTATGACATGGAGCCACACTTACTGTTAAGTTTGGTGCTCGGTGAGGCATCCACGAGGCAGCAGGTGAACAAACAACTCTTTATTTAAGGCAGACATGTCAAACACAAGGCCCGGGGGCCGGATGCGGCCCGCGACGTGGTTTCGTGTGGCCCGCGAAGCCATCCTGGAAACAGTGAGGGAACGGCCCCCGCTGCCTTGGCCCTGGCCCAGGCCGACCGGGAGGAAGCCAATGTACAATTTTGTGGTGGCCATCTATGCTGAAACGCATTCAGTCTTAGCTCCACAAGGCCGTCTGGAAACAGCGAGGAACCAGCCCCTGCCGCATTGGCCCTGCCCCCTGGGTGCATGCTGGGGAGGTGTCACCCTTTGTGAGGAATGAAGAAATGGACCATGCCTTGGCGCTTGCCCCTGTCACACCCCCTTCTGCCAGAGACCCTCAGATCTGTCCCACTCCTGCCCAGGCCCCCACAGGCACCTTTGATACGAATGATGTAGAGCTGGCCATGCCCACCCAGTAGGCCGCACCCACCCTGACCACACCCACCTGACCCCCCAAGGGCAGCCGCAATGCTGATACGGCCCTCAATGAAATTGAGTTTGCCACCCCTGATTTAAGGTTTAAACCAGCGGTTCTCAACCTATGGGTCGCGACCCCATTTGGGGTCAATCGACCATTTCACGGGGGTCGCCAAGCAAGGCTGTCTGCCATTTTTTTCCCCTTTTCCGGCGGGTGCCTTACCTCCCTTGAGCTGGGCCAGCTGGTGGTCGGCCTGCTCCGTCTCTGCCGCTTGCCAGCTACGCCTCGGCCGGCGCAGGGGGCGGAACCACGCATGCACGGTGCTCCCGGGCAGGGAAAGTCCTCGACTTACAACCGGTTGGGTAGTCCTCGACTTATGACCGGTTTAGTCCTCGACTTACGACCGGTTTAGTCCTCGACTTACGACCGGTTGGGGGTCACAGCATTAAAAAGGTTGAGGACCACTGGTTTAAACAGAAGCCCGGTTAACTACTGCTCCACCTCTATTTATACATTCAGCAATAGGCAACAGCCAATTGGATTAAGGTATCCTTCCTGCTTAACATATTATAATGAGTCTGCAGACAGCAAGTCTGGCACTTAACTGACAGAGTCTTATCACCTTTTTCAACTTTTCCAAGTAATTCACATCAATACATTATACTTACCACTTCAATATCCACTTGTTTACTGTGGTTCTCCTTCAGCCTCAAAACACTGTACATTTTCTGGCCATCAAACATTATCCATTCTGTCTACATTTTATGGCAGGTGTCCTTAAGACTTGTAGACTTCAATTCCCAGAATTCCTCAGCCAGCATGGCTGACTGGGGAATTCTGAGAGTTGAAGTCCACAAGTCTTAAAGTTCCCACGTTTGGAGATCCGTGTCTTATGGGAACCAGGCCAACTTGCCCTGTTCACCAAAGCCCCTTAAAATCAACTCTTATTGAGCAGGGAATGTGGAACTGACCTCAAATCTTTTTATTTTCCTTGCTGCATCTGATTGCTGCTCTTGTTCCCGTGTTCTCAGTTCTTCCCGTGTTTGAGGGCTTCTGCGATGGAGGACATATTGGCGTGGTCATGACCCACGGGACTCTGGATCGCTACTGGGTTCCTTATGTGGGTAACCTTCAACTGACAAATGAACTTGCAGTATCGCAGAATTACACCGTTCAAGATGATGGCAGCTACTTCTACCTGTTCGTGCCATTTTTGGCTACTGGCTTGATATACGAGGTGTGTGTGTATCACATTGGCTCCTGTAGATGACAGTTTCCAAGGAAAGAGACTTGGTGCATTATCCTACGTAGCTCATATTACACAGCTGTTAAAGATAACTATAGATTGAAGGCAGTCCAATACACATCTAGGCCCCGAACTAGTTGATTTATGGTGCATAAAATCCAATTAAAAAGGTATAAAATCCCCCTAATATAACCACCTTGGATGGAGAGCATGATTGTAGCCAGGTATCAGTGCTAACCAACCCTTCACTGTATATGAAATAAAAGATAAACATATTTCTTAATCTTTCATGAGGACAGAAAAATATTTTATATTGTAATAGATTTAGTGAGCCACATCTTGACTTTTATCTTTTCTTATATTTATCTAATGTTTTACCCTTCTCTATAGATTTTTTGCATATATACCTTTTTAAGTGTATTTTTAATGTGTACGTGTGACTGTAATAATAATAATAATAATAATAATAATAATAATAATAATAATAATAATAATAATAATAATAATAATAGTAAAGTTGGAAGGGGCCTTGGAGGTCATCTAGTCCAACCCCCTGCTCAGGCAGGAAACCCTACACCATTTCAGACAAATGGCTGTCCAGTCTCTTCTTAAAAACTTCCAGTGTTGGAGCATTCACCGCTTCTGGAGGCAGGTTGTTCCACTGGTTAATTGTTCTAACTGTCAGGAAGTTTCTCCTTAGTTCTAGGTTACTTCTCTCCTTGCTTAGTTTCCACCCGATGCTTCTTGTCCTGCCTTCAGGAGCCTTGGAAAATAGCTTGACTCCCTCTTCTTTGTGGCAGCCCCTGAGATATCTGTCTGTCTGTCTGTCTGTCTGTCTGTCTATCTATCTATCTATCTATCTATCTATCTATCGCCTGAAGGCAGGACAAGAAGCAACGGATGGATGTAAAAAAGATGTTGAGACTCTAGAAAGAATACAGAGAAGAGCAACAAAGATGATTAGGGGACTGGAGGCTAAAACATATAAGGAACGGTTGCTGGAATTGGGAATGTCTAGTTTAATGAAGAGAAGGACGAGGGGGGACATGATAGCAGTCTTCCAATATCTCAGGGGCTGCCCCAAAGAAGAGGGAGTCAAGCTATTCTCCAAAGCGCCTGAAGGCAGGACAAGAAGCAGCAGGTGGAAATTGATCAAGGAGAGAAGCAACCTAGAACTAAGGAGAAACTTCCTGACAGTTAGAACAGTTAACCAGTGGAACAACCTGCCTCCAGAAGCGGTGAATGCTCCAACACTGGAAGTTTTTAAGAAGAGACTGGACAGCCATTTGTCCAAAATGGTATAGAGTTTCCTGCCTGAGCAGGCGGTTGGATGACCTCCAATGTCCCTTCCAACTTATTATTATTATTATTATTATTATTATTATTATTATTATTATTATTATTATTATTATTATTATTATTATTATTAGTATCTCTCTATTTATCTCTCTCTCTCTCTCTCTCTCTCTCTCTCTATCTATCTATCTATCTATCTATCTATCTCTCTATCTATCTCTCTCTCTCTATCTCTATCTCACTCTCTAATTGTTTGTAGTCCATATTTTTTGTGCTGGCCTATGATCATTATAAATGATTTGAAAATGCCATTTCTATATGAACTACATCCAATACGTGAAAGGGTGTTCCAATGAAGAGGGCATGGATTTATTTTCTGTAGAGTAGGACAAATGGGAAGAAGCTCACCGAGGGAGATCCAAACCTGATATAAGGAGGATTTTCCTGATCTTGAGAGCTATGAAGCAATGGATCAGCCTCCCTCCTGGAAGGATGAGGTTCAATCACTGGCGGCTTCCAACCAAGCAAAGGTTGGACAGCCCCATAATGGTGGGATGATCTGAAGATCTCTGCTTTAGGCAGGGGGTTGGACTAAAAGACTTTGTGGAATATGTCTTCCAGCCCATTGATTCCATGAGAAGGAAGCCTAAAAGACAGTCACAAGCTTTCCTTCTGTCTTAAACCCAGAGAGCTTTTTAACTCATCATAGGCTAGATCAGACATGTCAAACACAAGGCCCGGGGGCCGGATGCGGCCCACAAAGTGGTTTCATGTGGCCCGCAAAGCCATCCTGGAAACAGTGAGGGAACAGCCCCCGCTGCCTTGGCCCGGGCCCAGGCCGGCCGGGAGCCAATGTACAATTCTGTGGTGGCCATCTATGCTGAAATGCATTCAGTCTTAGCTCCACAAGGCCGTCTGGAAACAGCGAGGAACCAGCCCCTGGGTGCATGCTGGGAAGGTGTCACCCTTGTGAGGAATGAAGAAATGCACCATCGCCTGGAAGTGGTCAGCAAACGGCCCTTGCCTACTTCACATATCCGGCTTGATGGGCTCCGGCGGAGGGGTTTCAGCAGGCAGTGGGGCTCCTCCAGTGGACCATGCCTTGGCACTTGCCCCGGTCCCATCCTCTTCTGCCAGAGACCCTCAGATCTGTCCCATTCCTGCCCAGGCCCCCCACAGGCACTCTTGACACGAACGATGTAGAGCTGGCCGTGCCCACCCAATAGGACACACCCACTCTGTCCATGCCCACCCAGTAGGCCACACCCAACCTGGCCCCACCCACCCGGTCTCCTGAGGGCAACCGCAATGCTGATGCGGCCCTCAATGAAATTGAGTTTGATACCCCTGGGCTAGATGGAGAAACAGCCAAATGGCAACCATATGCAGATCTTTCTCCTTAACTGTATCTCGTCATTTGTCCTGGGCAAAGGGGCAAAGAGATGGTGCACCTTCCAAGGTGAGCAGGCTGGCATGGAACTGTCTCCAACCTCTGTCTTTCCTCCTTGGCTCAGGATATCTCTCTCCGCGGAGTTACTGTTCGGCTAGATTTCAGCCTGCGGGATAACAAGACACTGCTGACGATGGTGGAGTTCTCCAGATCTTGTATCTTCCCTACTAGAAAACTATTGGGTGAGTCAAGATGTATAACAGTGGCTGGAACATCCCTTTAGTCATCCTGCTAGGTCCTTCAGCCCCAGACAAGGCTTGCAGACAAGTTCTATTTTCACAAGGACAGTGCAGGTTCTCATTTTATTTTCAAGGTATGGGAGTCTTTAGACTAAAACTAGCTCAGTTTAACCATCTAGCAGGGCCTTTGCTCTTTATAGCCTTTTGTCTCCCGCCGCCACGGAATTGTCTGTAGACCTTTCCTCTTCCCAAATCCCATTTGGATTGCTGGGGTGATTTTCTGGAGATGTCTATGGAGGTTCTCAGTCATCCAGGTCATGGTTGTCCCAAAGGTGCTTTTTCAAGAGGCAACTGGACTTTCTTGTTTTTCTTTTCGTTTTCAAATTTTTATTAATTTTCAAATAAACAAATTCTTAATACAAATATGGTGCACATAAAAAAAAAACCTATTAAACATCATATTTTCAGAGGTGATCGGCAGTCCCCCCCCGCATCCACCCTCTCTTTCACCCTTCCTACCTACTTAATAATAATAATAATAATAATAATAATAATAATAATAATAATAATAGTAAAGTTGGAAGGGACCTTGAAGGTCATCTAGTCCAACCCCCTGCTCAGGCAGGAAACCCTATACCATTTCGGACAAATGGCTGTCCAGTCTCTTCTTAAAAACTTCCAGTGTTGGAGCATTCACCGCTTCTGGAGGCAGGTTGTTCCTCTTCCTTTCCTCCCCCCCCTACCCACACCTCTCTTCTCTTCCAACTACCCTACACATCCCACCTCCTTCTTTTCCTCAACCTTCGGATGCAGTTTGGGGGTACCAGCCGACCACCTTCTCTTCACAAAAAAAAATATTCATTATTTCTCTATAACATATTAATACACCAAATTTTATATAACTCTACCCCCTTCATCCCCTTCCCCCCTCCCCCCCTGGACTTCCCAGAACTGAATACAGGGATAAGCACATAACATCCCAAATCTAAATAAAGCTACCCAAATATAATACAATCAAATATTAACATAGTTTAACTCTAACTTTCTTGTTTTTCTTTGAAGACGTTTCGCTTCTCATCCAAGAAGCTTCTTCAGCTCTGACTGGTTGGTGAGGAATGGAAGGATTTATATTCCTTGCAGACAGCTGGTCATTTGTCCTCAGGGTCACCTGAGTAGTGCAAATGGGCGTGGAGCCACCTTGGCTGCAGGATGTTTTCTGCCCTGGGTCCCTTCACGGTTGAAGACAGGCGCACAGGCTGTTGGGGATGAGTCTGTGTTGTTTGCATCTCAAACTGAAGGGCAAATGGTTCCTGTAGTCTGCAATGTTTTCTGGAAATACATTCGTGCTCCTACACCAGTTGATTTTCTGGAGAGTTTTGGCAATACCAAAGCTCATGATGTTTGGCAGTCTTGCAAGATTTCAGCCTTTTTAAACATTGCAACATTTTAATTTAATTCTGAGAAGTAGTGGCTGCTAGTGTAGGAGACTAGGGATGACTGTTGGCCAACAGTCTAATGTTGGAGGTTTGATTGTTGAACCTCCTGCTAAAGACAATTTGTTTTTGCATTACTTTGACTTGACATTGTGCTATCCACCCACGGAGGAGATATATTGGATATCAACAACCTTTTACAATTTGGGATGAAGATTTATGCCATTATTGTTCCTTCTTCATGATGCCTCCGACTGTCTCGTGTGTTTAGACAGCAATCTTCATTTTGAGATCCTCGTTTTTCAGCAGCCGACCTCATGGCTTAAACCCATATTTAGACACCCTTCCTTCCTTTTTTTAGATTTCATTTAATTAAAACTTCTGAAGCATTCGCAATTTTGCGCCCTGGTTGGTGTTTTGGTTGGTCCTCATAGTGTTCCAAGAAAACCAGTTTGGTGTAGTGGTTAAGGCATCAACCTGGAAACCAGGAGACTGTGAGTTCTAGTCTTGTCCTAGGCACAAAGCCAGTGGGGTGACCTTGGGCCAGTCACTTTCTCTCAGCCCTAGGAAGGAGACAAGGGCAGAGCACATCTGAAAAACCTTGCCTGGAAAACTGCAGGGACTGGTCCATACAGTCTCTGAGAATTGGACAGGATTGAATAAATATTTCACTCAGTTTGGGATGTTCCTTTTCAGCATGCTTTACAGCAGTCTGCATTTCAGGATTTCTTCAGCATGAGTCTTCTTTTCTGAACTGTGTGTGTGAATGTAGATTTCTGTGTGTCTGCCTTTTGTTGAAAGCTGCCTGGAATTCTTCTGTTTTTTGAAGTCGCAAGATGTAACTCAGAGACTCTGATTGTCTATGGAGATTCTCAATCATCCAGGCCATGGTTATCCCAAAGGTGCTTTTTCCAAAAGGCAACTGGACTTCCTAACAAAATGAAATTCAGTGGTGAAAAAAGTAAGGTTCTACATTTAGGCAAGAAAAACCAAATGCACAGGTATAGTATAGGGGGTACCTTGCTCAATAGCAGTAACTGTGAGAGGAATCTTTGAGTCCTAGTGGACAATCACTTAAATATGAGCCAGCCGTGTGCTGCAGCTGCCAAAAAAGCCAACACAGTGCTTGGCTGCATTAACAGAGGGATAGAATCAAGATCACATGAAGTGTTAATACCACTTTACAATGCCTTGGTAAGGCCACACTTGGAATACTGCATCCAGTTTTGGTCACCACGATGTAAAAAAAATGCTGAGACTCTAGAAAGAGTACAGAGAAGAGCAACAAAGATGATTAGGGGACTGGAGGCTAAAACATATAAGGAACGGTTGCTGGAATTGGATATGTCTAGTTTAACGAAGAGAAGGACGAGGGGGGACATGATAGCAGTGTTCCAATATCTCAGGGGCTGCCCCAAAGAAGAGAGAGTCAAGCTATTCTCCAAAGCTCCTGAAGGCAGGACAAGAAGCAATGGATGGAAACTAATCAAGGAGAGAAGCAACTTAGAACTAAGGAGAAACTTCCTGACAGTTAGAACAATTAACCAGTGGAACTACCTGCCTCCAGAAGCGGTGAACGCGCCAACACTGGAAGTTTTTAAGAAGAAACTGGACAGCCATTTGTCCGAAATGGTATAGGGTTTCCTGCCTGAGCAGGGGGTTGGACTAGATGACCTCCAATGTCCCTTCCAACTTTATCATCATCATCATCATCATCATCATCATCATCATCATCATCATCATCATCATCATCATCATCATCATCATCATTATTATTATTATTATTATTTACTATTTTTCTTTGAAAATGTTTTGCTTCTCATCCAAGAAGCTTTTTGGCTGAGAAGAGAAATGTTTTCAAAGAAAAAAATTAAGAAAACCCAGTTGCCTTTTGGGAAAAAAGCACCTTTGGGACATAGACTCTGACTGTTTTGGAAATAAACTTTGCCAGGTGGGAAGTTCTGGATTAAATGACTTCAATTCCCTGGTTGCTGGAACTTCGGTGGCATATAAATGTAATTATTTCATTGTTGTTATTCTGCAGTATGCCTTCCCAATGGAACCATGACTGCTATCATGCTCAGCTTGGATACCAAACCAGAGTTAAACCCTAACAGAACTCATCTACGGGATAAGAACTGTAGACCAGTTGCAGTTGATGACACCAAGGCCCTCTTCATTTTCTCTGTGGCCACCTGTGGTACCGTCAGAAGAGTAAGTAAGAGATGTTTGAATGTGGATGGGAGCCAGGATAATGAGGAACTTGAGTGTAGGGTAGCTGTGCCTCAGAGGATTCATCCATTATCCAAGAAGTAGAAGATGCTGCATAGAGGTCTATGGAGATTCTCAGTCATCCAGGTTATAATTGTCCCAAAGATGCTTTTCCACAAGGCAACTGCATTTTCTTGTTTTTCTCTGAAGACATTTCACTTCTCATCCAACAAGCGATGAAGCTTCTTCGATGAGAAGTGAAACTTCTTCAAAGAAAAACAAGAAAGTCCCGTTGCCTCATGAAAAAACATCTTTGGGATGCTCCATAGTGCATCTGCTCCTTCTCTGTTGTGTGGCATTGTCTTCCTTCTGACTTAAATTCTGGGGGATTTGCAAGCCTCTTATGCTGCTTTTGGTACCATGAAGAATCGTCCTATGAAGGATAAATCTAGTCAAGGAATAACTATTTGTTCCATGAAGTTTCAAAACGGGAGGATTTCAAGATCTGCAGATTTTCACTGTTGGCTTTTTTTGACTGAATCTGCATGTCAACAAGGAGTATTTCTGCAGCTGCACTGTTTCCATCACCCCCTCCAAACCTTGTGAAACAATTTAGAAATAATCATATGGATTGTCAAGGCTGAAACTTTGGCAGCTATGTGCCTCTGCGTTTCAACTTGCCTTTAGAGTAAGGGGGGAGGTGTTACTTTTGAGTGGGTTAGATAGAGAAATTAAACTTCTACAATTCTGCTGAAGACCGTGAGAGCCTGAAACCTTTTCAAGGACACCAGAATAGGTGTCGATTTGAAGCAGATGGTTCCCATAACAAAGTGAACTTGTTTATATGGACTACGTAAGATGGGGGTTTGGCTGGGAAAATTATTGTTTAAGCCTATGATTTGGTGTTGGAACCTCAAAGTTAGTTTTTCTTCGACATACCCATGCAGTGTATTCAATAAACAGTAAGATTTTCGGAAACAGGATGAACCTGGAGTTTTATTTGGATTCTCGAGCTAGAGGTTGACATTGATTTTTCAGGATAGCTGATCTTTAAATCCTGAAAATGCAGCATGAGCTGATAAGTTTCATCCACCCATCCTCATATTTATTTCAGTACAGGTAGTCCTTGACTTACAACTGCAATTGAGCCTAAAATTTATGTTGCTAAGTAAGACATTCGTTATGTGAGTTTTGCCCCATTTTACGTTTGTTAGGTGAATCACTGCAGTTATTAAATTAGTAACACAATTGTTAAGTGGATCTGGTTTCCGCATTGACTTTGCTTCTCAGAAGGTCACAAAAGTTAACCAAGCAGGAAAGGGGATGTAGCTCAGTGGTAGAGCGCATGCTTTGCATGTATGAGGTCCTGGGTTCGATCCCCAGCATCTCCACTTTTACAACTGGAAGGGGGAAAAAATACAAAATGTCACAGCCAGGAGGCAGCACTCGGACGAGCCTGGCTGATCTTTGGGAAGCCATCTCACTTCCTCTTTGAGGATGTGCGTGAACAGAAATAAATTAGAAATAAAAATCCTATCCTATCTTATACAGGTAGTCCTTGACTTACGACCACAAACGAGCCCAAAATTTCTGTTGTTAAATGAGAGATTTGTGAAGTGAGTTTTGCCCCATTTTGTGACCTTTTTTGCCTCAGTGGTTAAGTGGATCCACTGCAGTTGATAAGTTACTGTAGTAATACAGTTAAGTGGATCTGGTTTCTCCATTGACTTTGCTTGTCAGAAGGTCCCAGAAGGGGATCACGTGACCCTGGGACACTGCAACTGTCATTAAGGTGAGTCAGAAGTCAAGCATCCGAATGTAAACCACGTGATCCTGGGATGCTGCAACGGTCCTAAGTGTGAAAAATGGCCATAAGTCACTTTTTTCAGTGCCGTTGTAACTTTGAACAGTCACTAAACCAACTGTTGTAAGTCAAGGACTACCTGTACTTGGCAATTAAAAAAAAAACCTTAGTTGCCCAATGGATGCATACGGGTTGGGAGATCCTAGTATTTTGGGTGTGGGCAGGGGTAGGCAACCTTGGCTCTTTTATGACTCGTGGACTTCAACTCCCAGAATTCCTGAGCCAGCATGGCTCAGCTTGGAAACCTCTCCCTTTCCCCTCAGCGTGGCTGGCTGAGGAATTCTGGGAGTTGAAGTCCACGAGTCATAAAAGAGCCAAGGTTGCCTACCCCTGGGGGTGGGAGAAAAATGGGGCTGGGGTCTCCTCAGAAGAAGTTATGTCCTTCATGGAGTCCCACCACTTCAGAGCAACATGTTAAACCAGCTATTCCCAACTGATTTGTGTGGAAGTTGACCACTTCATGATGGCCTGGGACCAGAAGTGTGACAGTGAGTCCAACATTTTAAGATGTATTCTACAACAATTCCATGTGAATTGGGACTCTCTGTGTGACCTTGAAACCCAACCATATTGAACGTCCTTAATGCCAAAGAAGTGGAATATAGAACTTACAAAAGTTCATTTAGTAACCATTCAAAGCTACAACGGCACTGAAATAGATGATTTATGACCATTTTCCACATGACTGTTGCAGCATCCCTGTGGGTCACGTGATAAAAAATTCAGACTCTTGGCAACTGGTTCATAGTTATGACGGTCACAATGTCCCAGGGTCGCGTGATCCCTTTTGCGAGCTCCTGACAAGCAAAGTCAATGGGGGAAGCCAGATTCACTTAACAATTGTGTTAGCAACTAAACAACGGATGGAAACTACTGTAATCAAGGAGAGAAGCAACCTAGAACTAAGGAGAAACTTCCTGACAGTTAGAACAATTAACAACTGGTCTCCAGAAGTTGTGAATGGTCCAACACTGGAAGTTTTTAAGAAGAGACTGTACAGCCATTTGTCTGAAATGGTATAGGGTTTCCTGCCTGAACAGGGGGTTGGACTTGATGATCTCCAAGGTCCCTTCCAACTTTTTTTATTATTATTATTATTATTATTATTATTATTATTATTATTATCATCATCATCATCATCATCATCATCATCATCATCATCATCATCATCATCATCATCATTATTATTATTATTATTAACTGCAGTGGTTCACTTAACAACTGTAGCAAGAAAGGTCATCCAATGGGGCAAAACTCACTTAAGGACTGTCCCGCTTAGCAACAGAAATTTTGGGCTCCAATAGTGTTTGGAGTTTTGACCTCAATGGTGGGACTGCCAATATCATGCAGCAGGATTGCCCCTTGGTGGTGCATCCTTGGATTGGCATTCAACCAATCCTTCCGGTGAAGTTAAACGTTTAGCATTGTCTTTCTTGCTTTCAGCTTGAAGGGAACTACTTCATCTATGAAAACGAAGTGATTTTCGAGAGAGAGATGATTCCAGAAGCAAACCCCATCATAACCAGGGACCCTCAGTATAGGTAAAAAGCAAAAAAAAAGAAAAGAAAAAAAAGACTCTTTTAGAGCAGGGGTATCAAACTCAATTTCATTGAGGACCGCATCAGCATTACGGTTGCCCTCGGGGGGGGGGCGGGGGTGTGTGGCCAAGGTGAGTGCAGCCTACTGGGTAGGCGTGGAGGGAGTGGGTGTGGCCTACTGGGTGGGCATGGCCAGCTCTATATCGTACGCGTCAAGGGGGCCTGGGCAGGAGTGGGACAGATCTGAGGGTCTCTGGCAGAAGGGGGTGGGATCGGGGCAAGCGCCAAGGCATGGTCCATTTCTTCATTCCTCACAAAGGGTGACATCTCCCCAGCATGCACCCAGGGGGCGGGTCCGACGCGGCAGGGGCTGGTTCCTCGCTGTTTCTAGACGGCCTTGTGGAGCTAAGACTGAATGCGTTTCAGCATAGATGGCCATCACAAAATTGTACATTGGCTCCCGGCCGGCCTGGGCCAGGGCCAAGGCAGCGGGGGCCAGGGCCAAGGGCCAGGGCCAGGGCCAAGGGCCAAGGCAGCGGGGCCAGGGCCAAGGCAGCGGGGGCCGTTCCCTCACTGTTTCCAGGATGGCTTCGTGGGCCACACGAAACCACTTCGTGGGCCGCATCTGGCCCCCGGGCCTTGTGTTTGACATGTCTGTCCTAGAGGAAGATGGTCAAGCTGAGTCAATTACTGGTTATTATATCATATAATATATGTGGGTATATGCATAATTCTGTATTGATTTATTTTTGTCATATTTATGTATATGCGAGGTTGGTGACCCTTTGAGAGCTGAATGCAACGAAATTTCATTTTAATGTATGCTGATTAGTGTACATTCAAAGTGACAATAAAGTCAAAGTGTATAAAGTGACTCGGGGGCAGCTTACAAAAAATAAAAACCCAAATCTGGAAACAATAAAACAATAACTCTCTACATACACACATAAACACACATACACACACCCACACACACACGGTGACAACAATCAAACGAGCCACTTGATGGGCTCCATCTCACTCTGGATTCCTCAGGCCCATTGGCAAACAAGGTCTTTGGGGCCTTGCAAAAGAGAGTCAAAGTGGAAGCCAGTCTAATCTCTGCAGGGTGGGAGCCACCACAGAGAAGGCCCTTCTTCTGGTTCCCGCCAGATGTCACTCCTTAGAAAAGGGGACCCACAGCATTCCCTGCCTCCCTGCACTGGTGGGACGGGTGGATGTGACCGGGAAGAGATAGTTCTTCAAATAAACTGGTCCCAAGCCATGTAGGGCTTAAAGGTGACGACCAGCACCTTGCATTGTACTTGGAAGCAAATCGACAGGAGAGGTGACAGCTCTGCACACCTGCACAAAACCATGCGGACCTCTGGATTTTGAACCAATTGGAAGTTCCGGATGCTTTTCAAGGGCAGCCCCACGTAGGGTGCATTGCAACAGTCAAGACATTAAAATGTCAAATTGTACAATATCGTGATGGGAGGTGTCATGGCGTTGCTTTTTATTTTTGTCTTGGATCGCTAGATTGACTCTGCGCTGCCGTTACCGGCTCGATGAGACCCTCCGAGTATGGGCACAGCGATTACTGACGGAGGGGGTGGCTGCCAGACCCCACCCCGTTGGTGTCAAAGGTAAGAATGTCTTCTCCTGCGGGAGATCTTGAATTGGATCGTTCCTGATGGTGGCTGATGTCGTTTGATGAACAGTGCTGCTGAGATAAGCCTGGGGTGTGTGTGTATGCTTCAGTCCCTAAAGTGTGGTTAACGCAACTCCACCTAGTCACAAGAAAAGGCTTAGAAAAGGGCCCTGCTTAATGCAAAGTGACGCTGTTCCACTGAGGAATAGGTTGTAATAGAGACAGGATGCAATCTAGCCTCCTCCGTTGGCGTTTATACACCTTGCTGAGTTACCTGAACTAGACTGTTGTTTCTCTGTGTCATATAATATATGTGGGTATATGCATAATTCTATATTTATTTTTGTCATATTTATGTAGTGTATATTGGAGGTGCTGACCCTTTGAGAGCTGAATGCAATGAAATTTCATTTTAATGCATGCGGATTAGCGTACATTCAAAGTGACAATAAAGCCTATTCTATTCTATTCTATTCTATTCTATTCTATCCTATCCTATCCTATCCTATCCCATTCCATTCCATCCTATCCTATCCTATCCTATCCTATTCTATCCTATTCTATCCTATTCTATTCCAAATCTCTATTCTATTCTATTCTATTCTATTCTATTCTATTCTATTCTATTCTATCCTATCCCATTCCATTCTATCCTATCCTATCCTATCCTATCCTATCCTATCCTATCCTATCCTATCCTATTCCAAATCTCTATTCTATTCTATTCTATTCTATTCTATTCTATTCTATTCTATTCTATTCTATTCTATTCTATGCCATGCCATGCCATGCCATGCCATGCCATGCCATGCCATGCCATGCCATTCCACCATATTGTTTCTTTTATTTTGAATAAAAATAATATTTTGAATAGTTTATTGAATAAACTCCAGATAGTCCTCAGCTTACAGTGGAGCCCAAGATTGATGTTGCTAAGTGAGAAATTTGTTAAGTGAATTTGGCCCCATTTTACGACTTTTCTTGCCACGATTGTTAACTAAATCATTGCAGTTGTTAAATTAGTGACACAGTTGTTAAATGAATCTAGCTTCCCCACTGACTTTGCTTGTCAGAAGGTCGCAAAGGAGATCACATGACTCCCAGGACACTGCGACCGTCGTAAATATGAACCGCCTGTCAAGCATCCGAATATAAATCATGTAACCATGGGGCTGCTGCAATGGTCCTAAGTGTAAAAAATGGCCGTTTTTTAGTGCCGTTGTAACTTTGAATAGTCACTAAACGAACTGTTGTAAGTCGAGGACTTCCTGTATGACTAACCAAGGCACAGCCATCTGAACCAGAGTGAATTGCCCGAATCAAAACTTGAGGTTCTCTCCAGATGTTATTAGACCAATGTTTCTTAACCTTTGGCAACTTAAAGATGCATAGACTTCAACTCCCAGAATTCATTGCTGGCTGGGGAATTCTGGGGGTTGAAGTCCACACGTCTTCAAGTTGCCAAGGTTGAGAAATATTGTATTAGAGCAGGGCTTTTCAACCAGTGGTACGGGTACCACCTGTGGTACATTGGCACCTGGCAGGTGGTACGCGACCATCCTGGAAAAGTGGTAGCAGGGGAGAGGAATGAGCTGAACCGGTGGCAGCACCGCACAAGCCTGAGTGAGAGACGGCTGGAGCTGGAGGGCTGTTAGGGCTCGGCGGAAGCGCCAGGATCAGTGCCGCTTTCCAGCTGATCGGCGCTTCTTCGGGGCTGTCAGGGCTCAGCGGAAGCGCCAGGATCAGCGCCAGGCTCCAGCTGGAGCTCGGCTCTGATCCTGGTGCTTCTGCTGAGCCCAGAAGAAGCGCTGATCAGCTGAAATGTTGCAGCATCTCCAGGGTCTTGTGATTTACATTCAGATGCTTGGCAACTGATTCATATTTATGACAGTCACAGTGTCCCAGGGTCATGTGAAGTGACCAAAACCTGCTGCAACCACCACCCATCAGATGGGGGGAATAAAAACCAAACACCCCCCACCCCACCCCTGCTGCCAATCCTTAACAGAAATGCTCACAACAATGAAAACCTCGGACAGGAGGAAGAGCGCCGCCGGGCAGGCAGGCAAGCAGGTGTCTTGCTCGACTGTGGCTTGGGGGGCACTTTTTCAGTGCCATTATAACTTTGAACAGTCACTAAGTGAACTGTTGTAAGTCGAGGACTACCTGTACTTTATCACTTTTTTCCTTTTTTTGATCATCAAGTTTTTGACACCTTGCTAGGCGACGGGTGGTCCTCGGATGTTGCCATAGCCTAAAAGTGGTACAATGGGTGAAAAGGTTGAAAAGCCCTGTATTAGAGCAAGCCAGCCAACGCAGACAAATTGCAAGGAATGCTGGGAAATGTAGTGCAACCCTCTGCCAAGTCTGAAGGGAAGGGCCCAGAGGGGTCTCGCTCCCACACCCGCCCCCTTTGCTCCCCTAAATGCTGAACCCCATTTCTAAGCGGTCCAAACCAAGCCCTTTTCTACATTACTGACTGCAGGCAAAGGAGTAACTGTGTTTTCTTTTTAAATCCTTCTTGCTGGAACTTATTTCCGGCTTGCCTCTTGCAGCATCCCAGAGGAAAAGAGCTGCACATGGATGGACCGTCTCCCAGATAGCAGGTGGTGCTTCAACAGGTGAGGCTTTGTTGCTTTCTCTGAAAAACAAATGTAGTGAATGAAGGGATCAATTTTTCTTCTTTGCAGTTGTGCAGCGTAAGATTGCTAGAATTTCCTGGGTGAATATAGAGTAGAACGGGAGCTGCACGGATGAGATTTATTATTATTATTATTTATTTATTTATTATTAAATTTATTGACCACCCATCTCACCAGAAGGCAACTGTGGGAGATTTCTACGCTGCATATTTCCTTTGTGCCTGGAGCTCAACTGTGCTAAATTGGTTTGAAACTACACAAAATTTCTACTTTTTTATATCAACAACAACAACAACAACAACAACAACAACAACAACAACAACAATAATAATAATAATAATAATAATAATAATAATAATAATAATAAAGTTGGAAGGTACCTTGGAGGTCATCTAGTCCAACCCTCTGCTCAGGCAGGAAACGGACAAATGGCTGTCCAGTCTCTTCTTGAAAACTTCCAGTGTTGGAGCATTCACCGCTTCTGGAGGCAGGTTGTTCCACTGGTTAATTGTTCTAACTGTCAGGAAGTTTCTCCTTAGTTGTAGGTTGCTTCTCTCCTTGATTAGTTTCCATCCGTTACTTCTTGTCCTGCCTTCAGGCGCCTTGGAAAATAGCTTGACTCCCTCTTCTTTGGGGCAGCCCCTGAGATATTGGAATACTGCTATCATGTCCCCCCTCGTCCTTCTCTTCGTTAAACTAGACATACCCAATTCCATCAACCTTTCCTTATATGTTTTAGCCTCCAGTCCCCTAATCATCTTTGTTGCTCTTTTCTGTACTCTTTCTAGAGTCTCAATATCTTTTTTACATCGTGGTGACCAAAACTAGATGCAGTATTCCAAGTCTGGCCTTACTAAGGCATCGTAAAGTGGTATTAATACTTCACGTGATCTTGATTCTATCCCTCTGTTAATGCAGCCCAGCACTGTGTTGGCTTTTTTGGCAGCTGCAGCACACTGCTGGCTCATATTTAAGTGATTGTCCACTAGGACTCCGAGATCCCTCTCACAGTTACTACTATTGAGCAAGGGACCCCCTATACTATACCTGTACATTTGGTTTTTCTTGCCTAAATGTAGAACCTTGCTTTTTTCACCATTGAATTTCATTTTGTTAGATAGTGCCCAGTGTTCAAGTCTGTCCAGATCCTCCTGTATCCTAAGCCTGTCTTCTGGAGTGTTGGCTATTCCTGCCAGCTTGGTGTCATCTGCAAATTTGATGATTTTTTACTCCCTCCAAATCTAGACAATCATTGTATTTTTTCCCCTTTCTATCCACAAATTCTTTCCTCCATTTTTTTTCTATTTAAAAAAACCCTGCCTTTTCAGGAATACAATCAAACAATCAACCAAAAGCACTTTCTGCCATCAGAAATATGCCCTACCCCTGACAAAGAAACTTCATATTGATAATCTGGGGATTGAGGTGTGATAGTGTAAAAATGCATCTCTCCCCTTCCCCTTCCTGTACCATTTTTTACGGAAAAGCTATTGTTTGGAAATATGGAGGCTTGGCTTCTCCTGTTAAAAAGAGGGGGCAGCAAATGGCAAAATTCTAATTAAAAAAAGAAATTAATCCAGTTTTGTTTCCTTTTGGAAACCCATTTTGGATTTTGTCCTTGAAACTGAAAAAAATAAAATGAAACTCTGATTGTAAGTTTTGAGGATTAGACTGATTTTGTGGTGATAGAAATAACTTGAAACATTTAGAAATGTACAGCAAAAGGTTGAGTCTGTAACTTATTTTTGCATCCTACCGTCCTGAAAAAAAAAGTCAGAAGTCACTGTTTTACTTCTTTCTGCATTTTTCTTCTTCTCCAACTTTCTCAAATTTTGTTGCATTTGTATTTTATCTTATAACAAAGTTTAATAATGTTGAAGGAAAAATCTTCATCAGGGTCCAGTCCAAGCCGGGAATAAACAAAATGGAGACTGACTTTAGAAAGAAGGTTGTAGTTTATTGAAGAGCAGAGCCAGATAGAAACGTGGCTCTGGGAAAGCTGACCACATGTATCTGGGAGTGGTGGGTTTTTATACCTTCTTGGGCTTTTGTAGTTGGAGTTGTTCCTGTGGCATGAACTTTGACCTGAGCTTCCGTGTGCCTTTCTGGTATTTTAATGGTGGGGAGTTAATCCTATTATGTCCCAAAGGTCATATCCTGCTTCCCTGGGGCTGTGGCTGATGACTATGTCCTGGGTTGGATTTTTGGTGTGAGGGATTGTGATTCTAGAGATCTTTGTCTTTCTAATCCCATCAGCTCCAAGCTTCCTGGCTCTAATCTTTCTGACAGGATTATCACATCTGCATTTCTACAGACCTGGTTTCTGCTTGGGGCAGAGAGACTTGGGGTGGGGGGAGAGGTCCTGCCTAAGATTTTCCATTATTGCTTTGGGGAAATATAATGTGGGAAGTCAGCCTCACAGAGAAGGAAATATTAAAAAGGGAAGGAAAATATATTTCCTCAAAGGACCTTAAAGAGACAGAAAAGCATGCCCAGTTTTTCTTAATAGCTCAAGTCTTCCTTCCCCAAGCAGAAACCAGTTCTTTGGAAATGCAGATGTAAACCATCAGGAAAGTTGGAGCTAGGAGATTAGGAAGACAAAGACCTCAAATCTGCATACCCCACCTGAGACAGGAGATGGTAGGATTAACTCACAAAGACCAAAGGGCACACCCAAACTCAGGTCAGAATACATGACACAGGAAATAGCCTCAAAACAGGAACAGGAAATAACTCCAAACAAAAAGGCTCCAGAGGGTATAAAAATCCACTCCCTACATGTGCTAGTTCCTTTCTCTGCCAGAGCCATCTTTCTGTCTGGCTCTTCAATAAACTGCAACCTTCTTTCTAAAGCAGTCGCCATGTTGTTTATCCCCGGCTTGGACTAGGAACCAGGGTGAAGACTTTTCTTCCAACAATAATATTCTGCCTTTTAAATATTCCCCAAATATTTCTTTCTCTTTGTGTGTGTATGCGGTCCTCCCACAATAAAATTAAAAAGATGTACAGCTAGAAAAAGAGAGAGAGTGGGCTGGGTATGTTAAAAACAGGGCAAAAATATTGATACAAGACTGTGTTGGGGCCCTTGGTACTCTCTGAGCTGGGTGGTTTCCTTGCAGACATTTCATTACCAAACTAAGTAACATCGTCAGTGTTCGAAGGGAGTGGAGTTTCTTCTTTTATATACTAGTAGCATCCCCGGTCAGTGCGGGTGGGAATGGTCTTGGTGGTTCCTTGTTTAGGCTGTTGTTTATTATTGTTTCTCAAGCCACAAGACAAGCTAACAGTAAACAACAGCCCAAACAAGGAACCAAGACTCCCACCAACATTGCCAGGGAAAGCCAGCAGTATATAAACAGAGACCACACTCCCTTCTAGCACTGATAATGTTACTGTCAACGCTGCAAATACTGTATATTCTTGCTTTGACAATATGCAGAACTGTCTGGTATTTTTATAGTTAAACCAGGCAACAGGGAAAAAGGGAGGAGAATAAGGATAGCCCGGGAAAAAGAAACCGGAAGTAAATCACATCTTCCAAGTTAATTGGAAGATGTGAACCATGACCCCAAAATAAGGGAGGGGAAAACTCTTAGAATGTATATGTCATGTGTCTGATTAACGAAACACTTAAAAGGACTTTCAGGCATATTTTCTCCTAAAAGCATTTATTAAGGTTAGGGTTGCCAGGTCTGCTTCCAAAAAATAGCGGACAAGCGGGGGGGNGGGTGGGACAGGGTGGGGGGATGGGGCCGGGTTTTGGGCACTCGGTTTCTAAAAGGTTCGCCATCACTGCCCTATATCAACCTGCTACTGCTTCCAGGTTAACTGCAGAAATGGCTGGCTGGTTGCTTGCACTGAATTCAATCAATCAATCAATTGAAATAAGAGCTGGAAGGGACCTTGGAGGTCTTCTAGTCCAACCTCCTACTCAAGCAGGAAACCCTATTCCATTTCAGACAAATGGTTGTCCAATCTCTTCTTAGCAACCTCCAGTGTTGGAGCATTCACAACTTCTGGAGGCAAGTCGTTCCACTGGTTGATTTCTTTTCTCTGTTAGGACATTTCTCCTTAATTCCAGGTTGCTTCTCTCCTTGATTAGTTTTCCCTCCATTGTTTCTCGCCTTGCCTTCTGCTGCTTTGGAAAGTAAGTTGAGCCCGTCTTCTTTATGGCAGCCCCTCAAACACTGGAATATTCCCAACCCCCTGTAAAAACTAGGGGAGAAAAATGCAAAAAAAAAAAGTAATAAGGGTTTCCCTTTGCTCCAAGGTGTGTGTGTGTGTGTGTGTGTGTGTGTGTGTAATATCCTCAGATTGTGCTTCCTGGACTATTTTGTCATCTTCCAAAAGTGGTGGAACACCACCTTCTCCAGCAAATGCCAATTGTTGCACATTGCCAAAGTCTGACCTACCTTGTCAGATATGACGGAAGCCGGAGCTGGTGAATGACATATGGATGGTGTAATGTGGCCTTGACCCAAACATCTTTTTTTCCCCCTCCGCATTCATGCAGTGACGCCAGGACAGCAACCCAAGTGGGCAGTGATTTCACATTGTGTCCTGGAGGGATTTCTGCTGAGGTAGCTCAGCAAAAATATCTCTGGCTGCCAACAAACTGCAGGCCTTTGGTTTCAAGCCAAATTCCAGCTGTTCTGCAAAGATGACGGTTCTCTTTCTCACACTCTGGAGTCCGAAAGGGATACAGCGTTAGCGGACTCCCACAAACTTGCTCTGGTTATCTCATCCTAAACAGAATACAGAATAACAAGAGTTGAAAGGGACCTTGGAGGTCTTCTAGCCCAACCCTCTGCTCAAGCAGGAGTCCTTATACCATTTCAGACAAATGAAGTGGTGAATGCTCCAGCACTGGAAGTTTTTAAGAAGAGGTTGGACAACCATTTGTCTGAAATGGTATAGGATTTCCTGCCTGAGCAAGGGGTTGGACTAGAAGACCTCCAATGTCCCTTCCAATCTATTCTATTCTATTCTATTCTATTCTATTCTATTCTATTCTATTCTACTCTACTCTACTCTACTCTACTCTATTCTCTATTCTATTCTCTATTCTATTCTATTCTATTCTATTCTATTCTATTCTATTCTATTCTCTGTTCTATTCCATTCCATTCTATTCTATTCTATTCTATTCTATTCTATTCTATTCTATTCTATTCTATTCTACTCTACTCTACTCTACTCTACNATTCCTCTGATCCACTAATTTTGTCACTTGGTCAAAGAATGTAATAAGGTTTGTCTGGCATGATCTGTTTTTGACAAACCCATGTTGGCTTTTAGTAATGACTTTGTTTGCCTCTAGGTGTTCGCTGATTCGTTGTTTTATTATCTTTTCCAGAATCTTCCCAGGTATTGAGGTCAGGCTGATAGGTCTGTAATTTCCTCTATTCTATTCTATTCTATTCTATTCTATTCTATTCTATTCTATTCTATTCTATTCTATTCTATTACTCTACTCTACTCTACTCTACTCTACTCTACTCTTTCCTATTCCAATTCCTAATGGCTATCCAATCTCTTCTTTAAAACCTTCAGTGTTGGAGCACTGACAACTTCTTAAGGCAAATCATCCCACTGATTTAATTGTTCTCACTGCCAGGAAATTTCTTCTTAGTTCTAGGTTGCTTCTCTCCTTGATTAGTTTCCATCCATTGCTTCTTGCCCTGCCCTCAGGTGCTTTGGACAATAGGTTGACCCCCTCCTCTCTGTGACAACCCTTCAAATATTGAAAGACTGTTATCATGTCCACCCCTAGTCCTTTTCTTTGATAGGCTATAGACATATCTAACTCCTCCAGACCCTTTATCATCTTTGTCCATAGTAGAAACAGTAGACTGAAATGGTATTAACCAGTGGCGGGATTCAAATATGTGAACAACAGGTTCTCTGTGTGGATGCTGCTTCCGGAAATCCATTCTGGGCCTGGGCAACAAAAAAATAGCTACCGGTTCTGCCAAACTTGTGCGAACCGGCCGAATCCCACCACTAGTATTAACTTACATTCTTACTGCAAATTGGTGCTGCTAGTGGTAAAAAGGTTATAAATAATTCCACAAGGCACAGGTTCTTTCCTTCCTTGCATGATGCATCATTTATTTATTTATTTATTTATTTATTTCATTTACACTGGCAGCCTACCATCCAATCAGTTACAGGGCTGATCCAGCTTAGCTTACAAGCCCCCAAAAGCACTATCAGAAATCACACAATGCCCCTAGTTAGCACAGTGTTCAAATCACCTCTGAACATAACACTCCAAGCAAATTCTACGAGGCAAAGGATCAATTCAGCCGGGAAGGAGATCGACAAAGCTGCACCCTGCCCACGTTGCCTTCCTGACCTTCCTGTAAATTCAGTGCACTAAAACTGTGCCTTTAAACATCAGGACAGATGTGCTGGACGGGCACCTACAATCCCGCGAGAATTTTAAGAGTATTCAGCTTGCACGCAGGACGCCCTATTCAAGGTGATAGTGTTGGTGCAGCTGATTGATTGATTGATTTAGAAAAGCATGAACTATGCAGAACCAGCCTTTCCCTTTTTTTTTTTTTTTTCCAGTTTCAAGGAGTAGCCTTCAAGTAACCAGGTTGGTAAGCCAGCGTATTCCCATCGCACAGCCTAAATCATAGGCGAAAGAGGCTGAATTACACTTCCCGTTGCCCTGGAAACCCTTTCCTGGGAAGGAAGCAGTCACTACCTGCCAAACTATGGTAGGAAGTATTTAGACATACGAAGGAAAGGTACATATATATGGTAGTCGTGGCCGAGTGGTTAAGGCGATGGACTAGAAATCCATTGGGGTCTCCCCGCGCAGGTTCGAATCCTGCCGACTACGAGAAAGTGCGCAGGTGGAGGTGTGAGGTTTTTTGTTTTTTTTTGCCTTGGGTTAATTCAATTTTTAAATCTCGTTTGGAAAAAAAACCAACCTCATGACTTGAAGTATCAAAAAGGATCGCCCTCCTGCAGTTGTCCTCTTTCTTTTTTTTCTTTTTTCCAAGCTGAAATGCCGAGAACCCAGATTAAATTGACCCCATGCAAAATGCAAACGAAGGTACCCAAAATCCTCGCGCCCTTTGTCGTAGTCGGCAGGATTCGAACCTGCGTGGGGAGACCCCAATGGATTTCTAGTCCATCGCCTTAACCACTCGGCCACGACTACCACATGTTTACTTCTTATTTAGTGTATGTAAATAAATAGACTCAATTTATTCTACTGCCTGTTCCTCCCCCACCCCGCCCAATTTTCTTCCTGCAAACTCGAGGCAACTGAAGTCACAATTTCTGTGCAGACTTAAAAGGAGGGGTGCTTGATGCTCTCTGAACTTGCTTGTTTTCTTGCAGACGTTTCATTACCCAAACTAGGTAACATCATCAATGCTAGTAGACTTAAAGTAATCAAATAGCAAACTGATGTGGTAATAACCTAGACCAGGGGTCCTCAACCTTGGCAACTTTAAGACTTGTGGACTTCAATTCCCAGAATTCCTCAGCCAGCAAAGCTGGCTGAGGAATTCTGGGAGTTGAAGTCCACAAGTCTTAAAGTTGCCAAGGTTGAGGACCCCTGACCTAGATCAAGGGTAGGCAACCTTGGCTCTTTTATGACTCGTGGACTTCAACTCCCAGAATTCCTGAGCCAGCCATGCTGAGGGGAAAGGGAGAGGTTTCCAAGCTGAGCCAGGCTGGCTCAGGAATTCTGGGAGTTGAAGTCCACGAGTCATAAAAGAGCCAAGGTGGCCTACCCCTGACCTAGACTAATGCTTCTCAAACAGGGCCACTTTTAAGATGTGTGGACTTCAACTCCCAGAATTCCTCAGCTGGCGCACAGAAGAGGGGGCCCACCTCCTCCTCTGACTACTGAACACTTTGGATGAGAAGCATCTTGCCAGAACATGCTAGAGGAAAATAGACCACGGGGTGATCCAGCAAGATGGATCCTATAGCCAACAAACTTGATCTGACCTCCTAATTACCGCTATGATCCAGAACAGACAATCAGCCTCAAAAATAGATGGGCAACTGGAGTAATTCAAAAAAGAAGAAGCAGGAGGAGTTTGATAGTTTGCTTGTTTTCTTGCAGACGTTTCATTACCCTAACTAGGTAACATCATCAGTGACTTTCTGGTTTAACGACGAATAACCTAATTTTTGAAGTTCCCCAACTCTGCCGAACTGCAGGGGTGGAGACAACCACGCGTGTATTAAGAAGCACATGGAAGTCATCTATGGTCGCCAACTTTCCAGCTGTTTTTAAAATCTGGCCTGCGGTCCCAGCATATCCTGGTGGTGCCCCATCCGAGCATTAGCCACGCTGCTATGCTTTCAAGATCAATCAGGCTCGAATAAAGCACGCTTTGTCTTTGCTTCCTCCCGCGATATATTTTTTTCCAACTTTCCCAATCTAGCCTCCAGCCCTTGGATCACCCAGTGGTCTCCCATCCAGCTAAGCTTCCAAAGCTCAGCCAAGTCAGCACAGGCAGCATGACCTGGATGCCACTAGCAGGGGCCAGAGAGACAGATCACCACAAGACAAAGCGATCCAAAAGACCAACTCAGATTCCCCTCCTCCGGCTCTTGGGAAGGGGGGAGACGGATGCCTAAAAGGAGGGCGGGGTTGCACTGATTGGAAGGCACACAGTCTCTTTCTCTCTCTCTGCCTCTTTCTCCCTCTCGCTCTCTCCCCTTTTCCTCTTCTCCCTTCTCTTTCTCCTTCTTCCTCTTTCTCCCTTCCCCCTTTTTCCTCCTTCTCCCTCTCTTTCTCTCAAATTCTCCCTCCCCCCTCTTTTTCTCCCTCTCCCCTTTTCCTTTCTCTTTCTCCTTCTTCCTTCCCCCTTTTTTCTCCTTCTCTCTTTCTCTCTTCCCCTTTTTCCCTCCCCTTTTCTCCTTCTCCCGCTTTTTCACCCTCTCCCTTTCTATTTCTCCCTCCCCCATCTTTTTCTCCTTCTCCCTTTTTCCTTTCTCTTTCTCTCCCTCCCTTCCCCCTTTTTTCTCCTTCTCTCTCTCTATTTCTCCCTCCCCCTTTTTTCCCTTTTCCCTCCCCTCTTTTTTCTCCTTCTCCCTCTTTTTCACCCTCTCCCTTTCTGTTTCTCCCTCCCCCATCTTTTTCTCCTCCCTCTTTTTTCTCTTTCTCACTCTCCTTCTCCCTTCCCCCTTTTTTCTCCTTCTCCCTCTTTCTCTATTTCTCCCTCCCCCTTTCTCCCCCTCTTTTTCCTTCCCTCTCTTTTTTCTCCTTCTCCCTCTTTTTCACCCTCTCCCTTTCTATTTCTACCTCTCCCCTTTTCCTCTTTCTCGCTCTCCCTCTCTCTCTCTCTCTCTCTCTCGTGTGTTTGTGTGTGTGTGTTTGTGTGCAAGCCTTCCCTCCCCCTCCCTCCCGCGATCGAAGTTTGCCTCGCGCGCCCCCCCCCGCCCCGGGCTCCTTTCCAAGGCTGAAAGCCGGAAGCGAGGCAGCCAATAGGAGAGGAGGGCGGGGCCGCTGGCCACCTCCCACACCCTCCTTTCCCCCCGCCCCTCCCCAGGGAAAGCTCCCCTCCCACGCCGGGGGCCGCGCGCGCCAGCCTCGCCAGTGCCCCGTGATCGGAGAGCGAGCGCCGCGGCGGAGATCGCGCGGGGACAGGAGACCCAGCCAGCCGAGGCAAAGGTAAGGCTGCACAACCTGAGAACTCGGGCTTTCCCCACGACCCGCGTGTCCCGAGTTCGGTATCGTAGAGGAAATGGGGCTCTTTCCTGAAAGAAAGCCCGGGTCTGCTACTCGGTCTCCGGAGCTGGAGATCGCTTGGGATCAAAATAGTAAAACCGGGCTGGGGTCGTTTTTTTTTTTTCCCCCAGGGTGGGCAAACTTTCACTTGGTCGCTCCCGAAGAAAGGAGCACGTGCATCCGTTGCAAACGTCCCCAACTTAGACGCGTGGGATTACAACTCCCATCGTGCTGGGTGGGCTGAGGGTGAAGGGACCGGGGTCCGCTCCTGCTGGGGAGACAGGATGAAACAGGACGTATTGTAGTTTGTTTTTTGAAAGGAGTATCGAGAGATTGACTGGTGGCCAAAAGTTGTGATGAAGTTGACTCAGCCGTAGGTTTTCTGTTTGATTTAGCTGATTTGGGGGACCGTCCAGATTTTCTTCCTGCTTAAATCGTCTTTTTAAAATTTTGTGAATTTTGACTCTTATCGGGTGTGCGTTTGCACCTTAGTAGCATTTAATCTGTTTGCGCCAGTTGTTTTATACATCAGAGAGGCGGTTTGGTGTCATGGTTAAGGACATCCAGCTAGAACAGTGGTTCTCAACCTTTTTAATGCCGCGACCCCAACCGGTCGTAAGTCGAGGACTAAACCGGTCGTAAGTCGAGGACTAAACCGGTCGTAAGTCGAGGACTTTCCCTGCCTGGGAGCGCCGCGCATGCGTGGTTCCGCCCCCTGCGCTGGCCGAGGCGTAGCTGGCAAGCAGCAGAGACGGAGCAGGCTGACCACCAGCTGGCCCAGCCCAAGGGAGGTAAGGCACCCGCCAGAAAAGGGGAAAAAAATGGCGGACAAAAAAAATGGCGGACAGCCTTGCTTGGCGACCCCCATGAAATGGTCGATCGACCCCAAATGGGGTCCTGACCCACAGGTTGAGAACCACTGAGCTAGAAACTGGGTGACTGTGAATTCTAGTCCTGCCTTAGGCCAGCAGGGTGACCTTGGGCCAGTCACTTTCTCTCAGCCCTAGGAAGGAGGCAATGGCAAACCACTTTTGAAAAACCTTGCTAAGTGGAGGATGGACCCTTGCCCCACGATACGCAACTGCTGTCATTTTTGTGCAACTGAAGCTGCAAAGCAACGAAGATTGCTCTGAAGCTTTGAGTGACGCAAGAATTGTGAGCAGTTTTGGAGGGCAACGACCTCTTTGGCTTGTCCGTTGGGTATTTGCTCTGATGTCTCTTTGATCAAACAGCAGCTCTCTGGAGTAGGACCTACGTCGGCTGGCACCACATTGGTACAACAGTTGCAGGTGAACCTAAGTGACCTCTGAAATAAAATGCAGTATTTGCTCCCTTAGCACTTCCATATATTGACCACTAGGCCTAGCAGATTCTTCTGCTTTAAAAATTGCCCGGTCAGGTAATTCTCGACTTACGACCTATAGTTGGGACTAGAACTTCCATCGCTGAGCAATGTAGTCGTTAAGTGAGCGGAGCCTAGTTTTACGACTATGGAGATTCTCAGTCATCCAGGCCATGGCTGACCCAAAGGTTGTTTCAGGAGGGAACTGGACTTTCTTGTTTTTCTCTGAAGACGTTTCGCTTCTCCTCCAAGAGGCTTCTTCGGCTCTGAGTGGATGGTGGGGAATGGAAGGATTTATACTCTTTGCAGGCAGCTGGTCATTTGTCTTCTTTTAGGGAGTTGTTGAAGCCATTTGGAGGTTTTCCTGTGACCTCAGGGTTTCCTAAGTAGTGCAAATGTTGAGGCCTCCAAGTGGCCTCAATGACTCTCTAAAAGAATGCAAATGACCAGCCGTCTGCAAGGAGTATAAATCCTTCCATTGCCCATCATCCAGCCGGAGCCGTAGAAGCTTCCGGGATGAGAAGCGAAACGTCTTCAAAGAAAAACAAGAAAGTCCAGTTGCCTCCTGAAAAAGCACCTTTGGACTAGTTTTATGACCACTTTGTGAACTTCATTAAGCGAATCACACAGTCGTTAAGCGAATCTGGAATTCCCCATTGACTTTGCTTGTCAGAAGCCATTTGGGGAGGTGATCATGTGACCCCACAATGCTGCAACTGTGATGCAGATCACGGCTGCGGCATCCTGGGAACCGTGAACCGGAATACATGCCGATGGATGGCCAGCTACCCAAATTTTGGGGGGATGTTGTGACAGTCGTAAGTGCAAGAACTGATCCCGAGTCATTTTTGTCTGGTGCCATCATAGCTTCAGTAGATCTGCTCTTTATGAATTGACCCAGTCACGCTTTCAAGCCATCCACGTTATTAGCTGATCTTCCGGTAGTGAATTTTTCCTAGTTAATTAGGTTTGTCTGAAGAAGGGAATTTTTGGTTCTGTTCTAAACAGCCTTTCATTCACTTTCATTGGATAACCTCTGGTCTTCACGCTTTGAAAAGAGGAAGAAAAAATACGCTTCAATTTTCTAGCGCCATACATGATTGCACAAATAGTCCTTGACTTACAATCGTTCTTTTAGTGACCATTCAAAATTACAGTGGCACTGAAAAAAGTGGCTTATAAAAGTTTTTCACACTTACAATCGTTGCAGTATTCCATGACTCAAATTTGTACCCTTGGCCACTTTCGTATTTATGACGGTTGCAGTGTCCTGGCTGGGGTCATGAGATCACCTTTTGCGACCTTCTGACAAGGGAGCCAAGTTCACTTAACAGTCATGTTACTAACTGAATAACTGCTGTGATTCACTTAACTGTGGCCAGAACGGTCGTAAAATGGGGCAAAACTCGCTTAATAGCCGTCTGTCTTAGCAACAGAAAATTTGGGCTAAATAGGTCGTATACATCTTCATCATGTCTCCCTCCCTCATTGTCTTTTCTGAAAGCTGGAGAATCTCAAAATGTCTCCCCCTGTCTCGTGTTTTTGAGTTTCTTCGTGAAATTGTCCTCTTGTCCAGTTCACGTGTGAGCAGAGCTGTACACAGTGCAATTGGTCCTCACTTAATGACAGGTCACTTAGTGTCTGATTGAAGTTACCATGGACACCGCCAAAGATACTAACAACACCGTTTTTAAGTTTTGATGGCTGCAGCACACACACACACACACACGCATGCATGCACCTCGTAATCACAAAATTGCGTTTTAGGTGCTTGACAACCCACTCACCTTTATGGCCGTTTGTAGTGTCTTGAAGTTACACAACCAGGATTTTCAATGTTTTCTTTGTGTGTGACTTTCTTGTGTTTACTTCTGGTTTCGGGGGGGGGGAACCCCAATCCATTAGATAAAGTGGATTCGCTTAACATAATTCACATTATTCACATAATGTCCCTTGTGTTCATTTAACAATTACCATAAAAAAGGGCCACAAAATTGTCAGGCAGTGACCCGCTTAATGATCTAACATCCTATTATTGTAATTCTGGCCTCAGTCGCAGTCATAAGATTACCTGTATTAAACTTCTATTTTGTACGTATACTGTTAAGTTTCCTCATTGTCTCTCTATTCTATTCCCTTAGGACAGACATGGTGGTTTTACATTATTATCAAAGGCCCAGCGAGGCCGACAGTGGCCTCAACAATCTCCTGCTGTCTGCCCAAACTATCTTAGGCGATGGCGTCCAAGCGGTCCAGAAGGAACTGTGTTTCAACGTCAACTGGACAGGTAGGAGAATTGAATCAACCTTGGTCTACATCCGTGTTGCTCAACCTTGCCCGCTTGAAGATGTGTGGACTTCAACTCCCAGAATTCCCAACCAGCATGGCTGGCTAGGGAATTCTGGGAGTTGAAGTCCACACATCATCAACCTGCCAACACTGAAGAACACAGATGTAGATTCCGATGGAGGGTTTGGAATGAGGAACTGAGGGACGCACGCTCAGTATGGTGGTTTTCTTCCTATTTAAGAGATAATGGTTTGATTCAGAGTGTGCTTATCCCTCTTGGCCTGCTGGGTTATAGCCCTGTTAGAGTATGGGAAAAATTACTTTTTTTCCATCCCTGTTTTGTCAACAGGAAAGACTCTCCCGAGCATCCGGGAGATGGAAATGTTGCAGTGGGTTTTTGGCTGTCCATTCGAAAAAGGCGACATTGCACCCAAATCTTTTCTCAGTCCACGCCCCTCTGATCTCCTGGTAGAATTCGGTCCAAGGTAAGTCTACTGGTGAAGACAAAGCTGCACTTATTACCAATAGAAATAAATTCCGTTTTTATGAGTCCAGAGGCTTGCTTTTTTTTTCAGTTCATAGTCAACAATAAATCCCAAAGTGAAAGGATAGATATGCACATTGCCTAAATTGCTCCTTGCTAAAGAACCCCACAATTAGTTGGCTTCATTCACCATACTAAACAACCAATAGCGGTGTACAGACTGCGGAGGTTGTGGCTGCGTTTGCATAAGTCAAAACCGAACAAACTATATCATAATGTGTGAATGCCAATCTGTAAGTAACCACATTCAGACATGACGAGCAGGACTTCCAATGAACTTTCATTTGTTGGTCTGCTTTTATTTGCTGGTTTGTAATTAACCCTATTTTGCTGTGATGTTTGATTTGGGCAAGCTGTGTTCTTCAAAGGAGCACCGAGGAAGGAGTGTTATGTATGTTCGCTGGCTCGGGTGATGTATAAAGTAATAAAGCTGGGATAAAAACCTAACAAATAAAGTAAATAATTATAGTGTGCCTCCAAAACAGAGCTGATCATTTGTTTTAAATCAGTTCTGACTGGGGAGAAGTACTGAGACTTTCTAGACCAGGGGTAGGCAACTTTGGCTCTTTTATGCCTCATGGACTTCAACTCCCACAATTCCTGAGTCAGCCACGCTGAGGGGAAAGGGAGAGGTCTCCAAGCTGAGCCATGCTGGCTCAGGAATTCTGGGAGTTGAAGTCCACGAGTCATAAAGTTGCCAAGATTGAGGACCCCTGATATAGGGCAGGGGTAGGCAACCTTGGCTCTTTTATGACTCGTGGGCTTCAACTCTCAGAATTCCTGAGCCAGCATGGACTCAGCTTGGAAACCTCTCCCTTTTCCCTCAGCACGGCTGGCTCAGGAATTCTGGGAGTTGAAGTCCACGAGTCATAAAAGAGCCAAGGTTGCCTACCCCTGTTCTAGACTATGTCATTTATGGTTGGCCTGCACTTAAGCATTCTAGTTGTTGCTGTTCATTCGCTAAGTTGTGTCCAACTCTTTGTGACCCCATGGCCCATAGCTTGCCAGCCCCCCCCTTCCACTGTCTCCCAGAGTTTGGCCAAATTCATGTTCATTGTGTCAGCGACACCGTCCCCTTCTCCTTTTGCCGTTAGTCTTTCCCAACATCAGGATGTCAAGTCCACTATTGTGTCCTGCCATTTTGTTGAAGGAGGGGTGGTGGGGAAGGAAGCCTTGCTGGCATTTTTTTTTTTTTGCATGCTTTCGCTTTTGCTGTAACTGTTTGGGAATTAGAGAGGGGGATTGTCTTCAGAAACAGAGCAGACTCCTTCCCAGCCGGTTCCAGCCTGGTTCCAAGGCTCTCGTACCCTGAGGGTGGCCTGTTATCAACCCAGCACCTCAGCGTTCTCAAAACAACCTTACGGCATCACATTGGCTGTTGGTGGATTGGTTGGGGGTGGAGAAGTTGGGGAAATGAAAGAATTGTTTTGTGATTTGCACAGGACCTTCAGATTCCACCTGACTTTTCTGCATCCACTTTCTCTCAGTAAAAGTCCTTTTGATTCATTTCAACGGCGTCAAGAGTTTCACTTTCCTGAGGGTCCACCTGGGGCAGGTCCTTACACAGGGTCTTTTCCAACGAGTCTTCTCTCTTCTTATTAGGTAGCCAATATATCTGAGCTCCAATTACAGTATCTGTCCTTCCAAAGAACAGTTAAAGGTTGATTTCCTTTAAGATTGACTGATTGGATCTCCTTGCATTAGGCATTATTAAAGGACATATGGCGAGAATGTATCCAAGCTTCAGATCTGTTTGGATTTAATTTCAAGACAACCTCTTCTTCCTCCTCCTCCTCCTCCATAGTTATCTTCATCTTCTTCATGCTTGCAGGTTGAATTTTTCGACTGCCTATTCCACCAATGCTGTCTCCGTGTGCCTGGCGGCTGGGTTGGAAAATATTGACCGAGTTGAGTGTTCCCGACGCTACCTTTTCAAAGTATGTGTGTATTTTTGTATCTTCTTCTGTTTCCCCTCTGCTTCCCACGTGCACATCTAAGAATTATCTTAGATAGACGGGGGGAGCTGTTCTGCAGCCTGCTTGCAGGGATAAAAATTCTTGAATAATAGTTGAATAAAGCTTTAATACGATGCCTAATTACAGGTAGGTTTACAACCACAGCTGAGTCCAAAATTTCCATTGCTAAGCAAGACAGTTGTTAAGTGAATTTTCCCCCGTTTTACGAACTTTCTTGCAACAATTGTTAAGTGAATCACTGCAGTTGTTAAGTTAGTGACACGGTTGTTCAGTGAATCTGGCTTCCCCCATTTGACTTTGCTTGTCACAAGGTCACAAAAGGTGATCACGTGACCTCGGGACACTGTAACCATCATAAATATGAACCAGTTGCCAAGTATCCCAATTTTGATCACATGACCACAGGGATGCGGAAATAGCCGTAAGTGTGAAAAAGGGTCATGAGTCACTTTTTTCAGTGCCGTTGTAACTTCAAACGGTCGCTAAATGAATGACTGTAAGTGGAGGATTACCTGTAGTTTTTTTCTCAGTTGATTATGGACCAACTTCCCCAACCACTTCTAGCGAAGGGGACCCTCCCGTTGGGAGGTGTGGAAATACTGCAATCCTTTGTTTCAGTCGGAGGTACAACCTACTAATCAGGATTTGTAGATTTGTAGCTTTAAGACTAGGTCAGGGCTAGGCCACCTTGGCTCTTTTATGACCCGTGGACTTCAACTCCCAGAATTCCTGAGCCAGCCATGCTGAGGGGACAGGGAGAGGTTTCCAAGCTGAGCCATGTTGGCTCAGGAATTCTGGGAGTTGAAGTCCACGAGTCAGAAAGTAGCCTAGGCCTAATCCAGGGGTAGGCAACCTTGGCTCTTTTATGACTCGTGGACTTCAGCTCCCAGAATTCTGGAGCCAGCCACGCTGAGGGGACAGGGAGAGGTTTCCAAGCTGAGCCATGTTGGCTCAGGAATTCTGGGAGTTGAAGTCCACGAGTCATAAAAGAGCCAAGGTGGCCTAGCCCTGTCCTAGCTCTAATCAGCTCCTTATTCTTCTGTCTGAGCCAGCACGAGGGAAACTTTGGCCCCTTCATGACTCGTGGACTTCAACTCCCAGAATTCCTGAGCCAGCATGGCTCAGCTTGGAAACCTCTCCCTTTCCCCTCAGCGTGGCTGGCTCAGGAATTCTGGGAGTTGAAGTCCACGAGTCATAAAAGAGCCAAGGTTGCCTACCCCTGGACTAGGTGGACAGTTTCCAAAATGTCTGGAACACCCGATAGAATTCGTAGCTGCAGATTTGCTACACCATTTTCTCTCGTTTGGCTATTTCAGAGGGTGGGTCTTGAATCTGCTCTTTGGATATCCAAAGTTTTCTTCATCAGGTGCATAAAACCCCTCTTGAATTTAGAATCCAAAGGTTGATTTTGTTTTTCAGTGTGATCAACTGCCCACATCATCCCAGGAGACCCAGCTGGTAGCTTCACTCTATGATCGGATGACGGAGCAGACCTATCCCGAACCCATCAACAGTTTTGCTGTAGCAACCCACCCCGAAGCGGTGTTCCACGTTGATATTCTTGGAGAAGGGAGAGCGGCTCTCGTCAAGGCCAACAACCAGCTTGGTATGAGCTAGGGAGGGTAAAGAGATTGGGGAAATATTGGGGAATTATTTAGCTAGGAGACAGCAGGCTGAGTTTGTAGTAGCCTGTTGTTCAGTTTCGATCACCATGATACAAAAAAGATGTTGAGACTCTAGAAAGAGTGCAGAGAAGAGCAGCCAAGGTGATTAGGGGGCTGGAGGCTAAAACATATATATGAAGAACGGTTGCTGGAATTGGGTATGTCTGGTTTAATGAAAAGGACTAGGGGTGACATGATAGCAGTGTTCCAATATTTGAGGGGCTGCCATACAGAAGAAGGGGTTCAACCTATTCTCCAAAGATAGATATAAATATAGATATAGAATATCTTTATTGTCATTGTGTAACTCACAACAAAATTAATGCTACACACAAGTCAAAACCACAAATAAGAACATACATTGTAGACACACATCCTTCAAATTCTGGGTTCTTCTACTCACAGTCTTCTCTTAAGCTCTTAGACCGGAAACAATTTACTGTGGAAGGAAACATGAATTTATAGAATAGAATAGAATAGAATAGAATGGAATGGAATGGAATAAAATAAAGATAATGGAATGGAATAGAATAGAATAGAATAGAATAGAATAGGAATGGAATGGAATAGAATAGAATAGAATAGAATAGAATAGAATAGAATAGAATAGAGATAGATAGATAGATAGATAGATAGATAGATAGATAGATAGATAGATAGATAGATAGATAGATAGATAGATAGATAGATAGAAATATAATAGATAGATATAGATATAGGTAGACAGACAAACAGACATAATGTCAGTCTTCCAATATCTCAGGGGCTGCCACAAAGAAGAGGGAGTCAAGCTATTCTCCAAAGCCCCTGAAGGCAGGACAAGAAGCAATGGATGGAAACTCATCAAGGAGAAAACCAATCTAGAACTAAGGAGAAATTTTTGGCTGGGGAATTTTGTGAGTTGAAGTCCACAAATCTTCAAGTTGCCAAGTTTGAAGACCCCTGCATAAGGACATCATTATTGCTTCAAATTGCAAAGCGATTCCTTCTCATATCCTCTTACATTTGTTCATTCATTTCTTTTCATGCAGGAAGGGCTGGGGTAGAAATTAAGTGACACCGGTAAGTCAACCTCTGTGTTTCTCTGCTTCCTTAGGTCTGGCTTTTGATTCCTGGGACCTGGATTTCTACACCGCTCTCTTCCAAAAACTGGGCAGAAACCCCACCAGCGTAGAATGCTTTGACCTTGCTCAGTCCAACAGGTATTGTTTCTGTAATGGGGTCCACGCAACTTAAAAGCTGCCCAGGTTGAAAAACTCTGCCTTAGAGTCTGCCCTGGCGGAAAACTTTGAACAGTTCACGTAATCCTCGACTTACAATGATTTGTTTGGTGACCAAAGTCACAACTGCACTGGAAAAAGGGACTTAGGGCTATTTTTGACACTTGTGACTGCTACAGCATGCCTGGGTGTCACGTGATCAAAATTTGGATGCTTGGCCACTGTGGGGGAAAAAAGGAAAAAAATACCCTTCAATTTTCTAGTGCCATGCCTGATTGCACAGGTAGTCCTCGACTTACAGGCAGTCCTCATTTAGTGACCATTCAAAGTTAACAACAGCACTGAAAAAAGCGACTGATGATCAGTTTTCACACAGCCTTCGCAGCATCCCCATGGGCACGTGATCAAAATTGGGACCCTTGGCAATTGATTCATATTTATGATGGTTGTACTGTCCCAGGGCCATGGGATTCCCTTTATTTAAAATCATGTTCCAGGTTGTTTCTGGCCCAAGGACCTCTAGAGCAGTGTTTCTGAACCTTAGCAATTTTCAGATGTGTGGACTTCAGCTCCCAGAATTCCCCAGCCAGCTGGGATTTGAAATCTACACATCTTAAAAATTGTCATGGCTGAGGAAAGCTACTCTAGAGCAAAGGTCACCAACCTTTCTTAGTGGGCAGACTGGAGGAAAAGGGAAGAGGAAGCATTTTACACGCACATGCGTGCATGGGCCCGCGAGCATGTGCACGACGCAAACGGGGCGGCGCTAGCGTTTGTGTGATACTCGCTAGCCCTGCCCCATTCTTGTACGGCGCAGCATCCTGTTTTCATGCCCTGCAGCACGGAGCCCCGTTTTCACACTGTGAGGTGCGCGGCGTCCCGTTTTTGTGTCTCAAGGCGTGGCGGTGTCCTGTTTTCACGCCCCATGTCATGGCGCTAGCACGTGTGGGGGTGTGTGTGCATGCACACATGCGCGCACTGGCCAGCCTGTCCCGCGGCCCGGTGGCTAGCAGGCCCTGGGCCACGGCCCACAGGTTGGGGACCCCCGCTCTAGAGAGAATAGGAAAGCAAGAGTTAACAAGCAGAGAGAGAAGACAATATATTTCTGGAATTTTATATTCCCCCCCCCAAAGAAGGAGATGAATGTAATGATATGATCCAGAATAAATGGTGAATGCCTCAATTTCTAGTGCTGTTTTTTCCCCTTCTTATGACCTAAATAGGTTTAATTGACCTAAGAAAAATGGAATCCCTTATTATCACTCAATTCCTATGGATAAAGTTATACAGGCAGTCCTCAACTTATAGCAGTTCATTTAAACCTCAAAATGGCCTCAACGACTCTCTAAAACAGACATGTCAAACACAAGGCCTGGGGGCCGGATGAGGCCCGCGAAGTGGTTTCATGTGGCCCGCGAAGCCATCCTGGAAACAATGAGGGAACGGCCCCTGCTGCCTTAGCCCTGGCCCAGGCCAGCCGGGAGCCAATGTACAATTTTGTGGTGGCCATCTATGCTGAAACGCATTCAGTCTTAGCTCCACAAGGCCGTCTGGAAACAGCGAGGAACCAGCCCCTGCCGCATTGGCCCCAGCCCCTGGGTGCATGCAGGGGAGGGGTCACCCTTTGTGAGGAATGAAGAAATGGACCATGCCTTGGCACTTGCCCCGGTCCCACCCCCTTCTGCCAGAGACCCTCAGATCTGTCCCACTCCTGCCCAGGCCCCCACAGGCACCCTTGACGGGAACGATGTACAGCTGGCCATGCCCACCCAGTAGGCCACACCCACTCCATCCACGCCCACCCAGTAGGCCACACCCACCCTGGCCACACCCACCCGGCCCCCAAGGGCAACCGCAATGCTGATGCGGCCCTCAATGAAATTGAGTTTGACACCCCTGCTCTAAAAGAATGCAAATGACCAGCTGTCTGCAAGGAATCTAAATCCTTCCATTCCCCAGCGTCCAGTCAGAGCTGAAGAAGCTTCTTGGATGAGAAGCGAAATGTCTTTGAAAGAAAAACGAGAAAGTCCAGTTGCCTCCTGGGAAAAAAAAAAAAGCACCTTTGGGATAGTCTTCTTACCTTTTCTTTCCTTCTACCTGATGTTTCCCCGCAGTGAACACAGCCGGCATTGGTTCTTCAAAGGGCGCCTCCTGGTGGACGGGAAGGAAATGAAGGAATCGCTCTTCGAGTCCATCATGAAAACTCAAGAACGGAGCAATCCCAACAACGTCATCAAATTTTGCGACAACAGCAGGTGGGTATTTCCCCGTTCTCTCTCTCTCTGTCTCTTTCCCCACCCGGCAGTTGAAAATTGGAATTGCTAGATTGGCAAGACAGATAGTCCTCGATTTACGACCGCTCATTTAATGACCGTTCGTAGTTATTCAGAGGTACAGAAGAAAGTGTCTTATGACCAGTTCTTGCTTTTATGACCATCGCAGCCTCGCTGTGGTCAGGATTTGGGTGCTTGGCAACCGGTATGTATTTACGTTGGTTGCAGTGTCGTGTGAATGCCATTAGTAATTTACTCTGGGGGTTTCCAACAAGCAAAGTCAACGGGGAAAGTCAGATTCATGTAATAAGTAGCACGATTCACTTAACGACAAATAAATTGCAAATAAATGGTTGCACAATCAGGTGCAACTCACTTAACAACGGCATTGCTTAGTGATGGAAGTTTCCGTCCCAATTGCGGTCATAAGTCAAGGACTACTTGGCGCAGCCACTGAGGAAGAGAAGTGGAACCTGTTTGACTCAGTGGGATGTTTCTCAGATGCCTTGGGAGACCACAGGTCCAAGGATTCCCAATCAGTACAGCTGAAGAGCAAGGAAATCTGGGTGCTGTAGTTCCAATGCACCAGGACGAAGAAGATTTTCATTTTTGATGCATTCCTGAAGCTTAAGTTTTGTGTCTTCTCCTTCAAGTGCAATCCAAGGCAAGGAAGTCCTCTCACTCTGGCCCAGCGACCCATCCAAGGCCAGTCCCTTCGAGAAGCGGACCTCCACCCGACATGTCATCTTCACCGCTGAAACCCACAACTTTCCCACGGGTGAGTTAGCCAAATGCGTGGCCCACAATCCAGGGCTGCAGGGGTGGGTACCCACTTCCTGGTGGGCCTCAGAAGACCCTGGCAAAGCAGTGCTACCAACTTAAGTGATAGTGATTTGGCAGTCTCTGTTTGTTTGGGGGATGACGGTGTCCATCATCCGCAGCTTTCATCATCAAACGCAGACAGTTTGACGATGGGAGCGGAAATCAAAGTCTACGCAAGCGTCAGTGTACCTATTTGTTTCAAGATATTTTTGAGAATAGGGCTACAGGATCAGTAGAAAAATTTTCTAGTCCATCATTTGTTAGGTTCAACACCTCCTCTTTGCACAATGACCTTCCTGCTGGCATGGAGATCTGCCTGCCTGCCTGCTTGCTTGCCTGCCTGTCTCTGTCTGTCTCAAAGTGGAGATTTCAGAGATTACATCCAGCCTCTGATATATGCAAAACATGTGCTTTGCCCCTGAATCAGATCTCATGCCTAAAACATATGAAGAACAGTTGCAGGAACTGGGTACGTCTAGTTCACAGGTCGGCAACCTGCGGCTCCGGAGCCGCATGTGGCTCTTTGAGCCTTCCCCTGTGGCTCCCAGCCTCCTCTGCCATTTGCAGAGAGAGACTGAGACAGAGAGAGGCACTTGCACTTCCCTTCTCTCTCTCTCTCTCTCTCTCTCTCTCTCTCTCTCTCTCTCTCTCTCTCTCTCTGTGTGTGTGTGTGTGTTTGTGTGTAAAAAAGAGAGTGGATGTGTGTGTGTGTGTGTGTTTGTGTGTAAAAAAGAAAGTGGACTTACGGTGTTCTCCGAGGAGAATTCTGAGAGTTGAAGTCCATGAGTCATAAAAGAGCCGAACTTCATTTTAGATATCAAAAGGGTTTTGCGGCTCCCAGTGTTTTCTTTTCGGTGGGAAACGGGTCCAAGTGGCTCTTTGAGTGTTTTGGGTTGCCTACCCCTGGTTCAGTTTAATGAAAAGAAGGACTAGGGGTGAAATGCTAGTAGTTTTCCAATATCTCAGGGGTTGCCACAAAGAAGAGGGAGCCAATTTATTCTCCAAAGCATGTAAAGGCAGGGCAAGAAGCCATGGATGGGAACTAATCAAGGAGAGAACTAACCTAGAACCAAGGAGACATTTCCTGACAGTAAGAATAATTAGCCAGAGGAATGGCTTACCTTCAGAGGTTGCGGGTGAATGTTCCAACACTGCAGGTTTTTAAGAAGAAATTGGACAACCATTTGTCTGAATTGGTATAGGGTTTCCTGCCTGAGCAGAGGGTTGGACTAGAAGACCTCCAAGGTCCCTTCCAACTCTGTTGTTCTGTTATTCACATTGCTACCGAAATTACACAGCTCAGCAGGGACCTCCTGTACTGATAAACATGGTTGGTTGAACAGAGAAACCACGGGTGACTAGGAGGCAGAAAAAATTGAAGCATGTTTTAAAAGTTGCATTCTTTACTTTTGTCCTACTGGCTCTGTAAATCATTTGCAGCTTCAAAGCAAGCCACAGATACATGCATAGGGGAAAAAAAAACAAAACTGAAGGCTATAAGCTCTGGAGTCTTACCCCTAAAAATATTATTATATTAGGCAAGCAAGATTTTTTAAAATGTATTTATTAACTAAATTTGTATGCCACCTAACTCGCATGGAGTTCAGCTGCGTTTGCAGATTGTGTTATGCTGGAAGATAACTTGGTTTAGGCCAGTGATGGTGAACCTTTTAGAGACCAAGTGCCCAAATTGCAACCCAAAACCCACTTATTTATCGCCGGGTGCCAGATGGGCATGGCCCACTGGGTGGGCATGGCTGTGGTGGTCATGGCAGACTGGGTGGGTGCGGCCAAGGTGGGCATGGTCACCTCGATGTTGCTCGTGGGGAGTGATGCCTGTGGGGGCCAGGCAGGGTTGGGGTAGATCCAGGGGATCTCTGGCAGGTGGGGCGGTGGGCAGGAGGCTCGTCCTGCGGGGTGAGGTGAGGCAAGGCAAGGCAGAGTTGGGGTGCCATTGTTGCAGGGCAAGGCAAGGCAGGGGCCGGGGCAGCTTCTGCCTGACACCATCGGCCTGCGCACACAGAGGCCAGCGAGTGCATGGGGGCCGACAGTGTCCGTCAGCAGCCACAGCCTGCCGGCCCCTCGACCGGTGCACTCTGGGGCTCCGCAGCCCGCTGCCAGTTCAGAGAAGCTGCTTCTGAGCTGGACGGCCGGCCAACAGCTGAGGAGGCGATGCAGTGGGTCCTGCCCAGGAAAAGGAGAGCATGCGAGACCAGGAGGGATGGGACGGGAGGGGGTGGAGGGAAACTAGCTGTGCTGGGATGCATCTGGCCACATGGGACCTCGGCGAGTTAGCGGACGGCTGGTTGAAGAGAGACAGTTGCCATCTCTGGGGCAAGGCGCGCGTGCCCACAAAGAGGGCTCTGAGTGCCACCTCTGGCACGCATGCCATAGGTTCGCCACCACTGGTTTAGGCTTTCGTTCTTTCTGCCCTTGGCTAGACGGATTGTCTTCAACTTACCAGTGGTCCCTTAGTAGCCATTTGAAGTTACAAGGTCAATGGGGAAGCCAGATTCACTTAACAACCCGGTTACTAATTTAACAACTGCAGTGATTCGTTTAACAACTGCGGCAAGGAAGGTCATAAAATGGGGGAAAAACTCACTTAATGACTCTCCCGCCTGGCAGTAGAAATTTTGAGAGCTCAATTGTGGTTGGAGGAGGAGACTGTGGGATTTCTGGTGCTCTCTCAGCTTGGTTGTTTTCTTGCAGACGTTTCATTACCAAAACTAGGTAACATCATCAGTACGAGAAGGGAGTGGGGTTTGTGAAGGAGGAGAAGGTAGAGCAGGGGTGTCAAACTCAATTTCATTGAGGGCCGCATCAGCATTGCGGTTGCCATCGGGGGGGAGGCGGATGGGTGTGGCCAGGGTGGGTGCAGCCTACTGGGTGGGCGTGGGTGGAGTGGGTGTGGCCTACTGGGTGGGCGTGGCCAGATCTACATCATTCATGTCAAAGGTGCCTGTGGGGGCCTGGACAGGAGTGGGACAGATCTGAGGGTCTCTGGCAGAAAGGGGTGGGACCAGGGCAGAGCCCATCAAGCCGGATATGTGAAGTAGGCGAGGGCCATTTTCTGGCCATTTCCAGGCGATGGTGCATTTCTTCATTCCTCACAAAGGGTGACACCTCCCCAGCATGCACCCAGGGGACAGGGCCGACGCGGCAGGGGCTGGTTCCTCGCTGTTTCCAGACAGCCTTGTGGAGCTAAGACTGAATGCGTTTCAGCATAGATGGCCACCACAAAATTGTACATTGGCTCCCAGACGGGGTGGGCCAGGGCCAAGGCAGCGGGGGCCGTTCCCTCACTGTTTCCAGGATGGCTTCGCGGGCCACATGAAACCACTTCGCGGGCCGCATCCGGCCCCCGGGCCTTGTGTTTGACATGTCTGAGGTAGAGGAGGAGGAAGAGGAGGAGGAGGTAGAGGATAGATAGATAGATAGATAGATAGATAATTTAATTTGTATACCGCCCTTCTCCCATAGGACTCAGGGCGGTTCACAGCATATTAAAAACAAATAATATACACAAAATACAAAAAATACAAAATACAAAAATACAGAAATACAAAAAATAAACCCCGATAAAAGCCGAATTAAAACCAAATATTACCAGCTGTGTTTCCGAT
>NW_015390306.1:80788-110875 GCF_001527695.2 Protobothrops mucrosquamatus | reverse complement strand
GGGGGCCAAAATTTCGCCCCCTATAGTCAGCGATGGGGTCAGCTGACTATGCCGAGGCGCCGGCAGCCACAGCCACTCAGTCTTGGAAGGGTTGAGCCTGAGTCTGTTCCTCCCCATCCAGACCCGTACGGCCTCCAGGCAACGGGTCATCACGTCAAGGGCATCGTTGGGGTGGCCTGGGGTGGAAATGTACAGCTGCAGGAGAAAAACTGAGGTACTGTCAAATGTCCTCTGTCTGCTGCCAACAAACTCCAGAAACACAGGAACAAAGTGACCAGCAAGAATTTAATGCATGCAAAATGAAAGTCAGCACTGGGAGTGGTTTGCTCTCAGTGCCTTACATTTGTTGCAAACGGCAACAAATCAGCCCAGTCTGTTTGCTGGTAGGAGACGTAGCTTCGTAAGTAGCGTTCCACCATGGCATTCGCCCGCTCAGCCGCTCCGTTGGTGCTGGGGTGGTATGCCGAGCTGAGACCTTGGGACGATCCTATATACTGGATAAAGTCCCGCTAGGCTGATGGTAGCCCCTTGCACGGGATGAAATGGGCCTGTTTTGAGAACAGGTCAAGCCAATGCATGCGGACCGGTGTGGAAATGGACCCCCACAAGGTGAGAGCAGTGTTGGACTGGCAGGCGCCCCGCACTCGTCGCCAGCTGCAGAGCTTTCTGGGATTCGCCTGTTGGGGTGGGGTTGGAGGGCGGGGCGGGGTGGGGGCACATCTATGTAAGGGACTGGGAGCAAACCACTCCCAGTGCTGACTTTCATTTTGCATGCATTCTATATCCCTGATATTCTATACCCCAGGTAATCCAACCGGATCCCTGATGCTCTCTGAGCTTATTGCTTTCTTTCAGACTTTCATTACCCAAACTAGGTAACATCATCAGTACGAGAAGGGAGTGGAGTTTGTGGAAAGGAGGAGGAGGAAGACAGTGGGGTCCCTGATGCTCTCAGCTTGGTTGTTTTGTTGCCCAAACCAGGTAACCTCATGAGTTTCATTACCCAAACTAGATAACGTCACAAGTGCCAATGCAGTGCTGTGTTAGTGACTAGCACTGATGAGGTTACCAAGTTTGACTAATGAAACGTCTGCAAGAAAACAAACAAGCTCAAGAACACCAAGGACCCCTCATTTCCAATCTGAGCTACAAATATCCTCCTTTATCGTTTGCAGGGCTCATTGTTTGCAATTTCTCTTTCCCTTGTAGGCGTTGCTCCATTCAGTGGTGCCACCACTGGGACCGGTGGGAGAATCCGGGATGTTCAGTGCACAGGTCGTGGGGCTCACGTAATTGCTGGAACTGCCGGATACAGCTTTGGCAATTTACACATTCCAGGTGAGTGTCTCAAAGGTGCTTTTTCAAAAGGCAACTGAACTTCCTTTGTTTTTTCTTGAAGGCGTTTCGCTTCTCATCCAAGAAACTTCTTCAATTCTGACTGAGTGGTGGGGAATGGAAGGATTCATATTCCTTGCAGTTGTAAAACTGGGTCAGGCAGATAAACTCAATAGAAATGATTGCAAAACAGATAAATATGTATTCAGAGGAAATACTTGCATTTGTGTTGGTTTCTTCTGGACAATACATCTCTGTTCATTCCCATAGGTGAGAAATTAATGCTTTCTCCATATCACTTCTACATCGTGAATTGGGGTCATCGGAGACATGCCGGTGACCCCATGCTTTCTGAGACAAAGAAATTCCAAACTGGCTTGTGTCCAGGAAATCCTGTGTTGAGCTCAGTAACTCCTCCCACATACCTGATAACATGAGATAGCTGACTAGCTAAACTACATTTCCCATAAGCCATCTCTTAAGGAGACAGCACTTAACCCAATAAATGCCAATATTCTAACATACAGAACTACATGGTCCAGAACACTCCCCGCTTGGAAATTTAAATTTCCACTACTAGCTAACTGAAACAAGCAAAAAAGACATAACATTAAGGCATGCAATTCTCATTGTTAACTAACCAGTGACTAAATAGGCAAAAATATGGTATCAAAACATGCATAACTATAAGGTAAATATAAACATGCACAATTATAACGGAAATAAGCAAGTGTTACATCAAACAATGCATAAACACAATACATAGTTTGAGGTTTGATCTTCTAGTTCAATCTTCGTCAGCAACGGGACCAAATCATTAGTGCTCTCTCTGAGAGTCAGTTGAGGCCACTTGGAGGCCACTCAACTACTCTCAGAAAGAGTACTAACGACCAGACGACTGCAAGGAATATTAAAAACAGGTGCAAGAAAGGTGATCTGAATGTTACTTAGCTCTGGAAAAGAAATAATTCTGTTTTACATCTGCCTTTTAGGATATACCTTACCTTGGGAAGATGCATCTTTCGTGTACCCTGATAATTTTGCACGGCCTGTGGAAATAGCCATTGGTGCCAGCGATGGAGCTTCGGACTACGGCAACAAATTTGGGGAACCTGTGCTGGCAGGTGAGCTTGATGGTGGCTTGCTGCTGAGATCCAAACTGAAGTGTGTTTGAAGTTGTGATTTGTTTAGTGAAAAGATGCTGGCTGCTGACGCATGGGAAGGGGCAGAGGAACTAGAATAGTGTTTGTCAACTTCGATGGCTTGAAGATGCATGGACTTCAACTCCCAGAATTCATTTGAAGTCCACACATCTTCAAGCCACCAAGGTTGGGCTGGCTGGGGAATTCTGGGAGTTGAAGTCCACACATCTTCAAGCCACCATGGTTGGCTGGCTGGGGAATTCTGGGAGTTGGTCCACACATCTTCAAGCCACCAAGGTTGGGCTGGCTGGGGATTCTGGGAGTTGAAGTCCACGCGTATTCAAGCCACCAAGGTTGGGCTGGCTGGGGAATTCTGGGAGTTGAAGTCCACACATATTCAAGCCACCATGGTTGGCTGGCTGGGGAATTCTGGGAGTTGGTCCACACATCTTCAAGCCACCAAGGTTGGGCTGGCTGGGGATTCTGGGAGTTGAAGTCCACATATATTCAAGCCACCAAAGTTGGGCTGGCTGGGGAATTCTGGGAGTTGAAGTCCACACATATTCAAGCCACCAAGGTTTGGCTGGCTGGGGAATTCTGGGAGTTGAAGTCCACGCATCTTCAAGCCACCATGGTTGAGCTGGCTGGGGAATTCTGGGAGTTGAAGTCCACGCATCTTCAAGCCACCAAGGTTGGGCTGGCTGGGGATTCTGGGAGTTGAAGACCATGCACCTTCAACCCGCCATGGTTGGGAAACACTGAACTAGAGGGATGTGCAAGATTGCGTGGGAAAGGGCAATTGTTTAAATTCAACCGTCTTCCTTGGGCTAGGGTTCGCACGCTCTTTCGGAATGCGCCTGGGAGACGGTGAGCGGCATGAGTGGATCAAGCCCATCATGTTCAGTGCTGGCATTGGAGCAATCGAAGACACACATGTGCGCAAGGAAACGCCTCAGCCCGGTAAGGATTCTTCGGGATTGTAGCGTATTGTATCCCAAATCTACAGTATTCCTCAACTTACAGCAGTTTGTTTAGTGACCGTTCAAAGTTACAGCGGCGCTGAAAGAAGTGACGTACGATCATTTTTCACACTTAATGACCATTGCAGCATCCCCATGGTCAAACTCCAGACACTTGGCCACCGATTCATATTTATTTTTATTTTTTTAAGACAAGTTTTATTGGTTTTTTGATTTTTAAAACAAAGTACTCAAGACACACCGTGGTGTTAGGGTGGTCAAACATCCGCAGACAAAACATATATACATAATTCAATCAATACATCAAATATTCCCTCTCTTTTTCCCTTAAGTAATGTATTTTATTTAAAATAATCCAATTCTAGCTTAAATTTATTCAACCTGAACCTGTATTTAAAGCTTTATAAATTTACACTACCTTAATCAAAATAACTTTAAGTACAAACATTGTCAGTTCGGGTATCCCTTCCAAATATATTCTAATTCCTTAATTTTATCATAGATCTTATTTATTTCTTCTTCCACGAATATCCCTTATTTAAAATAAAATATTAATCTATCCTATACGTATCTAATCCATCCATCAATCAATCTCTTTAAACTGACAAAATAAAGTCCAACCTTAAATCATTTCAATCCTTTTGACAGAATTCAAATTTCATCCAGTTAATTTTCCTAACTAATAACTCATAACTAAACAACCGATTCATATTTATGACGGTTGCAGTGTCCTGGGGTCACGTGGTCCCCTTTTGCAACCTCCTGACAAGCAAAGTCAATGGGGAAGCCAGATGCACTTGCTAACTTAATAACTGCAATGATTCATTTAACAACTGTGGCAAGAAAAGTGATACAGTGGGGCAAAACTCACGTAACAAATGTTTTCCTTAGTAACAGAAATTGGGGGCTCAATTGTGCTCGCAAGTCAAGGACTCCCTATTCCAGCTAGTGTCAGAAATTCACTCTGTGACTATGGAGATTCTCAGCTATCCAGGTCATGGTTGTCTCAAAGGTGTGCTTTTTTCAGGAGGCAACTGGACTTTTCTTGTTTTTCTTTGAAGACATTTCGCTTCTCATCCTAGAAGCTTCTTTGGCTCTGGCTGGATGGTGGGGAATGGAAGGATTTATACTCCTTGCAGACAGCTGCATTCTTTTAGAGCAGACATGTCAAACACAAGACCCGGGGGGCCGGATGCGGCCCGCAAAGTGGTTTCATGTGGCCATCCTGGAAACAGTGAGGGAACGGCCCCCGCTGCCTTGGCCCTGGCCCACGCCGTCCGGGAGCCGATGTACAATTTTGTGGTGGCCATCTATGCTGAAACGCATTCAGTCTTAGCTGCACAAGGCCGTCTGGAAACAGCGAGGAACCAGCCCCTGTCGCGTCGGCCCCATCCCCTGGGGAGGTGTCACCCTTTGTGAGGAATGAAGGAATGCACCATCGCCTGGAAGTGGCCAGCAAATGGCCGTGGCCTACTTCACATATCCGGCTTGATGGGCTCCGGGGGAGAGGTTTCGGCAGGCAGCGGGGCGCTCTCCTCACAGCACCAAGAGGCTGAGCCCCCACAGGCACACCCACCCAGTAGGCCACACCCATTCCATCCACATCCACCCAGTAGGCCGCACCCACCCTGGCCACACCCACCTGCCCCCCCCAAGGGCAACCGCAGTGCTGATGTGGCCCTCAATGAAATTGAGTTTGACACCCCTGTTTTAGAGAGTCGTTGAGGCCACTTGGAGGTTTACCTGTGTCCTCAAGATCACCTGAGTGGTGCTAATGGGTGTGGAGCCTTCTTGGCTGCAGGATGTTTTCTGCCCTGTGTCCCTTCATCGTTGAAGACAGACGCAGGCTGTTGGGGATGAGTCCGTGTTGTCTGCCTCTCAAACTGAAGCGCAAATGGTTCCTATCGTCTGCAGTGTTTTCTGGAAATCCATTCATCTTCCCGCACCCTTCGAAGGGCATTCGTCCCAAAGTGCATCGCTAAATGCCGATGGCGATTCTCAGTCATCCCAGTGGTGGTTGTCCCAAAAGCTGCTTTTTCCAGAGGCAACTGGACTTTCTTTGAAGATGTTTCGCTTCTCATCCAAGAAGCTTCTTCGGCTCTGAGTTCGTTCTGTGGTTCAACCGCTGCTTTTCCTCTTCTTTTCCAGGGATGGATGTGGTGAAGGTTGGAGGCCCCGTCTACCGAATTGGTGTGGGAGGAGGAGCTGCGTCTTCCATCCAGGTAACATGAGAAGAGGACTTTTCTCCTCTGTACTAGATGTTTCTCAGCAACTTTGGTTTAAGAAAGCAGGGATAAGAAGAAGAGGCTAACCACCCTTCTTGTACTTCTGGACTCTGGGTGGCAAACCTACAGGTAGCCCTCCCTCACAGCCTGGCCCATTTAACGACCATTCGAAGTTATGACTTGTTTAAAAAAAAAACTTGCTTTGTGAGCAAACTTCGCAACAGCAATCCCCCACAATCCTCCGGGCATTTGTAGACTTTATAACTGGCTTCTGGAAGCAGAGTCGGTGGTGAAGCCGGCAGTAAAATCGCAAATGGCTATGGTGTGACATCTCGTTTAATGACCATGGTGATTCACTTAACGACCTAAGGGGAAGTGATACCATAAGCCTGCGGTGGTCACATCATGACTCGCTCAACGACTGCAGTGATTCCCCACTGAAGGGGAAGTGACTTTATAAGCCTGTTGAGATCATGTGATGTCTCATTTAGTGACCATGGTGATTCTCTTAATGACCAAAGGGGAAGTGATTTCATAAACCCATCATGGTCAGGTGAGGCCTGACTTAACAACTGCAGTGATTAGCTTAAGCTNCTCTCTCTCTCTGTGTGTGTGTGTGTGTTTGTGTGTAAAAAAGAGAGTGGATGTGTGTGTGTGTGTGTGTTTGTGTGTAAAAAAGAAAGTGGACTTACGGTGTTCTCCGAGGAGAATTCTGAGAGTTGAAGTCCATGAGTCATAAAAGAGCCGAACTTCATTTTAGATATCAAAAGGGTTTTGCGGCTCCCAGTGTTTTGTTTTCGGTGGGAAACGGGTCCAAGTGGCTCTTTGAGTGTTTTGGGTTGCCTACCCCTGGTCTAGTTTAATGAAAAGAAGGACTAGGGGTGTCATGACAGCAGTTTTCCAATATCTCAGGGGTTGCCACAAAGAAGAGGGAACCAATTTATTCTCCAAAGCATGTAAAGGCAGGACAAGAAGCCATGGATGGAAACTAATCAAGGAGAGAACCAACCTAGAACTAAGGAGACATTTCCTGACAGTAAGAATAATTAGCCAGAGGAATGGCTTACCTTCAGAGGTTGCGGGTGCTCCAACACTGCAGGTTTTTAAGAAGAAATTGGACAAACATTTGTCTGAATTGGTATAGGGTTTCCTGCCTGAGCAGAGGGTTGGACTAGAAGACCTCCAAGGTCCCTTCCAACTCTGTTGTTCTGTTATTCGCATTGCTACCGAAATTACACAGCTCAGCAGGGACCTCCCGTCCTGATAAACATGGTTGGTTGAACAGAGAAACCAAGGGTGACTAGGAGGCAGAAAAATTTGAAGCATGTTTTAAAAGTTGCATTCTTTACTTTTGTCCTACTGGCTCTGTAAATCATTTGCAGCTTCAAAGCAAGCCACAGATACATGCATAGGGGAAAAAAAAAAAGAACTGAAGGCTGTAAGCCCCTAAAAATATTATTATCTTAGGCAAGCAAGATTTTTTAAAATGTATTTATTAACTAAATTTGTATGCCACCTAACTCGCCTGGAGTTCAGCTGCGTTTGCAGATTGTGTTACGCTGGAAGATAACTTGGTTTAGGCCAGTGATGGTGAACCTTTTAGAGACCAAGTGCCCAAATTGCAACCCAAAACCCACTTATTTATCGCCGGGTGCCAGATGGGCGTGGCCCACTGGGTGGGCGTGGCTGTGGTGGTCATGGCAGACTGGGTGGGTGCGGCCAAGGTGGGCATGGTCACCTTGATGTTGCTCGTGGGGAGTGATGCCTGTGGGGGCCGGGCAGGGTTGGGGTAGATCCAGGGGATCTCTGGCAGGTGGGGCGGTGGGCAGGAGGCTCGTCCTGCGGGGTGAGGCGAGGCAGAGTTGGGGTGCCATTGTTGCAGGGCAAGGCGAGGCAGGGGCTGGGGTGGCTTCTGCCTGACACCATCGGCCCGCGCAAACAGAGGCCAGCGAGTGCATGGGGGCCGACAGTGTCCGTCAGCAGCCACAGCCTGCCGGCCCCTCGACCGGTGCACTCTGGGGCTCCGCAGCCCGCTGCCAGTTCAGAGAAGCTGCTTCTGAGCTGGACGGCCGGCCAACAGCTGAGGAGGCGATGCAGTGGGTCCTGCCCAGGAAAAGGAGAGCATGCGAGACCAGGAGGGATGGGACGGGAGGGGGGGGGAGGGAAACTAGCCGTGCTGGGATGCATCCGGCCACGTGGGACCTCGGCGAGTTAGCGGACGGCTGGTTGAAGAGAGACAGTTGCCATCTCTGGGGCAAGGCGCGCATGCCCACAAAGAGGGCTCTGAGTGCCACCTCTGGCACGCATGCCATAGGTTCACCACCACTGGTTTAGGCTTTCGTTCTTTCTGCCCTTGGCTAGACGGATTGTCTTCAACTTACGAGTGGTCCCTTAGTAGCCATTTGAAGTTACAAGGTCAATGGGGAAGCCAGATTCACTTAACAACCCGGTTACTAATTTAACAACTGCAGTGATTCGTTTAACAACTGCGGCAAGGAAGGTCGTAAAATGGGGGCAAAACTCACTGAATGACTCTCCTGCCTGGCAGTAGAAATTTTGAGAGCTCAATTGTGGTTGGAGGAGGAGACTGTGGGGTTCCTGGTGCTCTCTCAGCTTGGTTGTTTTCTTGCAGACGTTTCATTACCAAAACTAGGTAACATCATCAGTACGAGAAGGGAGTGGGGTTTGTGAAGGAGGAGAAGGTAGAGCAGGGGTGTCAAACTCAATTTCATTGAGGGCCGCATCAGCATTGCGGTTGCCATCGGGGGGGAGGCGGATGGGTGTGGCCAGGGTGGGTGCGGCCTACTGGGTGGGCGTGGGTGGAGTGGGTGTGGCCTACTGGTTGGGCGTGGCCAGATCTACATCATTCGTGTCAAGGGTTCCTGTGGGGGCCTGGGCAGGAGTGGGACAGATCTGAGGGTCTCTGGCAGAAAGGGGTGGGACCAGGGCAGAGCCCATCAAGCCGGATATGTGAAGTAGGCGAGGGCCATTTTCTGGCCATTTCCAGGCGATGGTGCATTTCTTCATTCCTCACAAAGGGTGACACCTCCCCAGCATGCACCCAGGGGACAGGGCCGACGCGGCAGGGGCTGGTTCCTCGCTGTTTCCAGACGGCCTTGTGGAGCTCAGACTGAATGCGTTTCAGCATAGATGGCCACCACAAAATTGTACATTGGCTCCCGGACGGCGTGGGCCAGGGCCAAGGCAGCGGGGGCCGTTCCCTCACTGTTTCCAGGATGGCTTCGCGGGCCACATGAAACCACTTCGCGGGCCGCATCCGGCCCCCGGGCCTTGTGTTTGACATGTCTGAGGTAGAGGAGGAGGAGGAGGAGGAAGAGGAGGAGGAGGTAGAGGATGGGGAGGAGGGGCAGGAGGAAGACTGGGGTACTGTCAAATGTCCTCTGTTTGCTGCCAACAAACTCCAGAAACACAGGAACAAAGTGACCAGCAAGAATTTAATGCATGCCAAATGAAAGTCAGCACTGGGAGTGGTTTGCTCCCAGTGCCTTACATTTGTTGCAAATGGCAACAAATCGGCCCAGTCTGTTTGCTGGTAGGAGACGTAGCTTCGTAAATAACGTTCCACCATGGCATTCGCCCGCTCAGCCGCTCCGTTGGTGCTGGGGTAGTATGCCGAGCTGAGACCTTGGGACGATCCTATATACTGGATAAAGTCCCGCCAGGCTGATGGTAGCCCCTTGCACGGGATGAAATGGGCCTGTTTTGAGAACAGGTCAAGCCAATGCATGCGGACCGGTGTGGAAATGGACCCCCACAAGGTGAGAGCAGGGTTGGACTGGCAGGCACCCCGCACTTGTTGCCAGCTGCAGAGCTTTCTGGGATTCGCCTGTTGGGGTGGGGTTGGAGGGCGGGGCGGGGGCACATCTATGTAAGGCACTGGGAGCAAACCACTCCCAATGCTGACTTTCATTTTGCATGCATTCTGTATCCCTGATATTCTATACCCCAGGTAATCCAACCGGATCCCTGATGCTCTCTGAGCTTATTGTTTTCTTGCAGACTTTCATTACCCAAACTAGGTAACATCATCAGTAAAAGAAGGGAGTGGGGTTTGTGGAAAGGAGGAGGAGGAAGACAGTGGGGTCCCTGATGCTCTCAGCTTGGTTGTTTTGTTGCCCAAACCAGGTAACCTCATGAGTTTCATTACCCAAACTAGATAACATCACAAGTGCCAATGCAGTGCTGTGTTAGTGACTAGCACTGATGAGGTTACCAAGTTTGACTAATGAAACGTCTGCAAGAAAACAAAACAAGCTCAAGAACACCAAGGACCCCTCATTTCCAATCTGAGCTACAAATATCCTCCTTTATCGTTTGCAGGTCTCATTGTTTGCAATTTCTCTTTCCCTTCTAGGCGTTGCTCCATTCAGTGGTGCCACCACTGGGACCGGTGGGAGAATCCGGGATGTTCAGTGTACAGGTCGTGGGGCTCACGTAATTGCTGGAACTGCCGGATACAGCTTTGGCAATTTACACATTCCAGGTGAGTGTCTCAAAGGTGCTTTTTCAAAAGGCAACTGAACTTCCTTTGTTTTTCCTTGAAGGCGTTTCGCTTCTCATCCAAGAAGCTTCTTCAATTCTGACTGAGTGGTGGGGAATGGAAGGATTCATATTCCTTGCAGTTGTAAAACTGGGTCAGGCAGATAAACTCAATAGAAATGATTGCAAAACAGATAAATATGTATTCAGAGGAAATACTTGCATTTGTGTTGGTTTCTTCTGGACAATACATCTCTGTTCATTCCCATAGGTGAGAAATTAATGCTTTTTCCATACCACTTCTACATCGTGAATTGGGGTCATTGGAGACATGCCGGTGACCCCATGCTTTCTGAGACAAAGAGATTCCAAACTGGCTTGTGTCCAGGAAATCCTGTGTTGAGCTCAGTAACTCCTCCCACATACCTGATAACATGAGATAGCTGACTAGCTAAACTACATTTCCCATAAGCCATCTCTTAAGGAGACAGCACTTAACCCAATAAATGCCAACATTCTAACATACAGAACTACATGGTCCAGAACACTCCCCGCTTGGAAATTTAAATTTCCACTACTAACTAACTGAAACAAGCAAAAAAGACATAACATTAAGGCATGCAATTCTCATTGTTAACTAACCAGTGACTAAATAGGCAAAAATATGGTATCAAAACATGCATAACTATAAGGTAAATATAAACATGCACAATTATAACGGAAATAAGCAAGTGTTACATCAAACAATGCATAAACACAATACATAGTTTGAGGTTTGATCTTCTAGTTCAATCTTCATCAGCAACGGGACCAAATCATTAGTGCTCTCTCTGAGAGTCAATTGAGGCCACTTGGAGGCCACTCAACTACTCTCAGAAAGAGTACTAACAACCAGACGACTGCAAGGAATATTAAAAACAGGTGCAAGAAAGGTGATCTGAATGTTACTTAGCTCTGGAAAAGAAATAATTCTGTTTTACATCTGCCTTTTAGGATATACCTTACCTTGGGAAGATGCATCTTTCGTGTACCCTGATAATTTTGCACGGCCTGTGGAAATAGCCATTGGTGCCAGCGATGGAGCTTCGGACTACGGCAACAAATTTGGGGAACCTGTGCTGGCAGGTGAGCTTGATGGTGGCTTGCTACTGAGATCCAAACGGAAGTGTGTTTGAAGTTGTGATTTGTTTAGTGAAAAGATGCTGGCTGCTGACGCATGGGAAGGGGCAGAGGAACTAGAATAGTTTTTGTCAACTTCGATGGCTTGAAGATGCATGGACTTCAACTCCCAGAATTCATTTGAAGTCCACACATCTTCAAGCCACCAAGGTTGGGCTGGCTGGGGAATTCTGGGAGTTGAAGTCCACACATCTTCAAGCCACCAAGGTTGGGCTGGCTGGAGATTCTGGGAGTTGAAGTCCACCCATCTTCAAGCCACCATGGTTGGGCTGGCTGGGGAATTCTGGGAGTTGAAGTTCACGCATCTTCAAGCCACCAAAGTTGGGCTGGCTGGGGATTCTGGGAGTTGAAGACCATGCACCTTCAACCCGCCATGGTTGGGAAACACTGAACTAGAGGGATGTGCAAGATTGCGTGGGAAAGGGCAATTGTTTAAATTCAACCGTCTTCCTTGGGCTAGGGTTCGCACGCTCTTTCGGAATGCGCCTGGGAGACGGTGAGCGGCATGAGTGGATCAAGCCCATCATGTTCAGTGCAGGCATTGGAGCAATTGAAGACACACATGTGCGCAAGGAAACGCCTCAGCCCGGTAAGGATTCGTCGGGATTGTAGCGTATTGTATCCCAAATCCTACAGTAGTACTCAACTTACAGCAGTTTGTTTAGTGACCGTTCAAAGTTATAGCGGCGCTGAAAGAAGTGACGTACGATCATTTTTCACACTTAATGACCATTGCAGCATCCCCATGGTCAAAATCCAGACACTTGGCCACCGATTCATATTTATTTTTATTTTTTTTAAGACAAGTTTTATTGGTTTTTTGATTTTTAAAACAAAGTACTCAAGACACACCGTGGTGTTAGGGTGGTCAAACATCCGCAGACAAAACATATATACATAATTCAATCAATACATCAAATATTCCCTCTCTTTTTCCCTTAAGTAACGTATTTTATTTAAAATAATCCAATTCTAGCTTAAATTTATTCAACCTAAACCTGTTTTTAAAACTTTATAAATTTACACTACCTTAATCAAAATAACTTTAAGTACAAACATTGTCAGTTCGGGTATCCCTTCCAAATATATTCTAATTCCTTAATTTTATCATAGATCTTATTTATTTCTTCTTCCACGAATATCCCTTATTTAAAATAAAATATTAATCTATCCTATACGTATCTAATCCATCCATCAATCAATCTCTTTAAACTGACAAAATAAAGTCCAGCCTTAAATCATTTCAATCCTTTTGACAGAATTCAAATTTCATCCAGTTAATTTTCCTAACTAATAACTCATAACTAAACAACCGATTCATATTTATGACGGTTGCAGTGTCCTGGGGTCACGTCCCCTTTTGCAACCTCCTGACAAGCAAAGTCAATGGGGAAGCCAGATGCACTTGCTAACTTAATAACTGCAGGGATTCATTTAACAACTGTGGCGAGAAAAGTGATACAGTGGGGCAAAACTCACATAAGAAATGTTTTCCTTAGTAACAGAAATTGGGGGCTCAGTTGTGCTCGTAAGTCAAGGACTCCCTATTCCAGCTAGTGTCAGAAATTCACTCTGTGTCTATGGAGATTCTCAGCCATCCAGGTCATGGTTGTCTCAAAGGTGCTTTTTTCAGGAGGCAACTGAACTTTTCTTGTTTTTCTTTGAAGACGTTTCGCTTCTCATCCAAGAAGCTTCTTCGGCTCTGGCTGGATGGTGGGGAATGGAAGGATTTATACTCCTTGCAGACAGCTGCATTCTTTTAGAGCAGACATGTCAAACACAAGACCCGGGGGGGCCGGATGCGGCCCGCAAAGTGGTTTCATGTGGCCATCCTGGAAACAGTGAGGGAATGGCCCCCGCTGCCTTGGCCCTGGCCCAGGCCATCCAGGAACCAATGTACAATTTTGTGGTGGCCATCTATGCTGAAACGCATTCAGTCTGAGCTCCACAAGGCCGTCTGGAAACAGCGAGGAACCAGCCCCTGCCGCGTCGGCCCCGTCCCCTGGGTGCATGCTGGGGAGGTGTCACCCTTTGTGAGGAATGAAGGAATGCACCATCGCCTGGAAGTGGCCAGCCAATGGCCCTGGCCTACTTCACATATCCGGCTTGATGGGCTCCGGGGGAGAGGTTTCGGAAGGCAGTGGGGCGCTCTCCTCACAGCGCCAAGAGGCTGAGCCCCCACAGGCACCCTTGCCGCAAACGATGTAGAGCTAGCCATGCCCACCCAGTAGGCCGCACCCACCCTGGCCACACCCACCTGTCCCCCCCCCCGAGGGCAACCGCAATGCTGATGCGGCCCTCAATGAAATTGAGTTTGACACCTCTGTTTTAGAGAGGCGTTGAGGCCACTTGGAGGTTTACCTGTGTCCTCAAGATCACCTGAGTAGTGCTAATGCAGGGGTAGTCAACCTTGGCTTTTTTATGACTCGTGGAGTTCAACTCCCAGAATTCCTGAGCCAGCTGGGAATTGAAGTCCACGAGTCATAAAAGAGCCAAGGTTGACTACCCCTGTGCTAATGGGTGTGGAGCCTTCTTGGCTGCAGGATGTTTTCTGCCCCGGGTGCCTTCGCCGTTGAAGACAGGCTGTTGGGGAGGAGTCCGTGTTGTCTGCCTCTCAAACTGAAGCGCAAATGGTTCCTGTGGTCTGCAGTGTTTTCTGGAAATCCGTTCATCCTCCCGCACCCTTCGAAGGGCGTTCGTCCCAAAGTGCATCGCTAAATGCCGATGGCGATTCTCAGTCATCCCGGTGGTGGTTGTCCCAAAAGCTGCTTTTTCCAGAGGCAACTGGACTTTTTTTGAAGATGTTTCGCTTCTTATCCAAGAAGCTTCTTCGGCTCTGAGGTCGTTCTGTGGTTTAACCGCTGCTTTTCCTTTCCTTTTCCAGGGATGGATGTGGTGAAGGTTGGAGGCCCCGTCTACCGAATTGGTGTGGGAGGAGGAGCTGCGTCTTCCATCCAGGTAACACGAGAAGAGGATTTTTCTCCTCTGTTCTAGATGTCTCTCAGCAACTTTCGTTTAAGAAAGCAGGGATAAGAAAAGGCTAATCGCCCTTCTTGTACTTCTGGACCCTGGGTGGCAAAGCTACAGGTAGCTCTCCCTCACAGCCTGGCCCGTTTAACGACCATTCGAAGTTATGACCTGTTTAAAAAAAAAACTTGCTTTGTGAGCAAACTTCGCAACCGCAATCCCCCACAATCCTCCGGGCATTTGTAGACTTGGCTCCTGGCAAGCAGAGTCAGTGGTGAAGCCGGCAGTAAAATCGCAAATGGCTGTGGTGTGACGTCTCGTTTAATGACCATGGTGATTCACTTAACGACCTAAGGGGAAGTGATACCATAAGCCTGCTCACCAGTGTAGTACTGAGCGAGTTGCTGACGTCACTAAGGGGTGACTTCCCCTTCACTGAAATATTCGGACAACTCTAGTACACTACAGAGTAAATCACTGGTACCACTAAGAGAATTACTGGTTTCCCCTTCACTAAAGTATTTGGGTAGTACCAGTCCACTCCGGACTGAATTGTTGACGTCACTAATCGAATTCGACTGAAGGGGAAGTGATGTCATAAGCCTATTGAGATTATATGCTGCCTCATTTAATAACCACAGTGATTTACTTAATGACCGAAGGGAAAATGAATGTCCTAAGCCCATCACGGTTGCATGTCTTGCTTATTGACTGCAGTGATTTGCTTAATGATCGAAGGGGAAGTAATATCGTAAGCCTGTTGTGGTCATGTGATGTCTTACTTAGTGACCTTGGTCGTTCATTTAACAATCAGAAGGGAAGTGCTGCCATAAGCCTATTGCAGTCACAGGATTTTCTGCTTAGTGACTGCAGCCCTTATAGCAAGACAGTTGCTAGGCTGGATTGTGGTTGCTTAGTGATTGTGATTGCTAAGCACTCTTCCCATTGTAGCTCTGCCACAATCTCCCCCCTGCGCGTTTAGGTGCAAGGTGACAACGCCAGTGAGCTGGATTTTGGGGCCGTGCAACGTGGTGATGCCGAGATGGAACAGAAGATGAACCGGGTGCTTCGGGGTTGCGTGGAGAGTGGAGAGAACAACCCCATCTGCAGTTTGCACGACCAGGGAGCCGGAGGCAACGGTGAGCACGGGAGGAGAGAGGGCACTGGGCTGCGCCAGCTATCGCAAACCATGGATTCGCTTAACGATGGCAGCATTTGCTTTATGACCGCTGCAAAAAAAGGTTGTAAAATCAGGTCCGGTCATGTGGTGATCCGCTTTACAACCATCATGTCTTAGGGCTCAATTATGGTCATAACTCAAGGACTACCTGTAAGGACAAACCGCAGAATATTTTATTATTTTATATTTTATTTTATTTTATTTTATTTTATTTATTTTATTTTATTATTTTATTTTATTTTATTATTTTATTTTATTTTATTTTATTTTATTTTATTTTATTTTATTTTATTTTATTTTATTTTATTATTTTATTTTATTATTTTATTTTATTTTATTTTATTATTATTTCATTTATTTCATTTATTCTATTTTATTTTATTTTATTTATTTTATTTTATTTTTACTTTATTTTATTTTTTTATTTTATTTTATATTTCATTTCATTTCATTTTATTATTTTATTTTGCCTTATTTTATTTTGTTTTTTATTTTATTTTATTTATTTTATTTTATTTTTACTTTATTTTATTTTATTTTATATTTTATTTTATATTTCATTTTATTTTATTTTACCTTATTTTATTTTGTTTTTTATTTTATTTTATATTTTATATTTATTTTATATTTTATATTTTATTTTATTATTTTATATTTTATTTTATATTTTATTTTATTTCATTATTTTATTTCATTTCATTTTATTATTTTATTTTATTTTGCTTTACTTTATTTTATATTTTATTTTATATTTTATTTTATTTTATATTTTATTTTATTTTATTATTTTATTATTTTATTATTTTATTTTATTATTTTATTATTTTATTATTTTATTATTTTATTTTATATTTTATTTTATTGAAATTTTTTTGCTGCCCATTTCATGTCCAATGATTCTGGGTGGCTTACAACATAAAAGCATTAAAATCATCAGTTATAAAAGTTATTAAAGTAAGTAGCAGTGTCAATGCAAACAGTAATGGCTTGGTTACCTGGAAGTGATCGTAGCTTGTTTGGAGAGACTGAACTGGTACTGGACTACATTTCTCACCATCCATTGCCAGCGCCCTAGCCACTGGAGCTGATGGGAGATGAAATATAAGACGAGATGGAGAGCGCCAGCTTAAGTTTCCTATCCTCCCTTGGGTGATTAAAATTAAAATGTCACGCTCTCAGTGTCACGTCAGGCCGATGTTCTTAGGGCCTAAGGTGAGGGGGAGATGTGTGGCCCTCAGACATTGTATTTAATACGCGATAGCAGTCCAAAGAAACACATTTACAACCGAGTGAATGAAAAGTCATTGACAAGATATGCAAAATCTATTCTTCTGAGAAGCGCTGAATTGGCTGTTTTGGGGGGCAATCTGATAGTTCCTCCTCTCTGAAGATTCACTTCTGTAAAACCTCTGGATCCATGATCCATGTGATCTAGATTCTAGAACATTTCAGTTTTATACGGAGTTTTACATTCCTGGAGCCCTAAAGTTTGCGCATCCCTCATTGTGAATTTCTGGTCTCTACAAGAGATGCCTGGGAGAATTACAACAGCTGATCCCTCCAAGAATTTTGAGATGTTTCCGGAGTGTTCTAAATAACTTTCTCTTTTCATTTAGGGAATGTCTTGAAGGAGCTGAGCGAACCAGCAGGAGCTACTATCTATGCGAGCCGTTTCCAGGTGTGTCTTTGCTCAAGCCTTGGCTCTTTTATGACTTGTGGACTTCAACTCCCAGAATTCCTGAGCCAGCATGGCTCAGCTTGGAAACTCTCCCTTTCCCCTCAGCATGGCTGGCTGAGGAATTCTGGGAGTTGAAGTCCACGAGTCATAAAAGAGCCAAGGTTGCCTACCCCTTGGTGTACGTCAGGGGTAGGCAACCTTGGCTCTTTTATGACTCGTGGACTTCAACTCCCAGAATTCCTGAGAAAAGAGCCAAGGTTGCCTACCCCTGATCTACCCTGATCCTCAATATATGTTATAAATATTTCCACTCCAACCACAGCACTGAAGAAATGGTTTTTTTTTCCAAAATAAATCTCAATCTCTCTCTCTCTCTCATTCGTTTCCTAGCTGGGAGATCCCACTTTGAGTGTTCTGGAAATCTGGGGGGCCGAGTACCAAGAATCGAACGCTCTCCTGCTTCAACCCCGCCGAGCTGATTTTCTGCAACGCCTGGCTTCCCGCGAAAGATGCCCCGTTGACTTCGTTGGCAAAATTACGGGCGACGGAAAGGTAGGAGAGAAATCGGCCTTGACGGTGGAGGAACATTAATCTACAAGTAGTTCTCGACTTACGATCATAATTGAGCCCCAGATTTGTGTGGCTAAGCGAGACATTTGCCAAGTGACATTTCACCCCATTTTATGACCTTTCTTGCCACAGTCGTTAAGCGAATCCTTGCAGTTGTTAAGTTAGTAACACAGTTGTTAAGTGAATCTGGCTTCCCCATTGATTTTACCTGTCAGAAAGTCGCAAAAGTTGATTACAATGGTGACTGGGGAATTCTGGGAATTGAAGTTTAATGAAGAGAAGGACGAGGGGGGACGTGATAGCAGTGTTCCAATATCTCAGGGGCTGCCACAAAGAAGAGGGAGTCAAGCTATTCTCCAAGGTGCCTGAAGGCAGGACGAGAAGCAACGGATGGAAACTAATCAAGAAGAGAAGCAACCTAGAACTAAGGAGAAACTTCCTGACAGTGAGAACAATTAACCAGTGGAACAACCTGCCTCCAGAACTGGTGAATGCTCCAACACTGGAAGTTTTTAAGAAGAGACTGGACAGCCATTTGTCCGAAATGGTATAGGGTTTTCCTGCCTGAGCAGGGGGTTGGACTAGATGACCTCCAAGGTCCCTTCCAACTTTTATTATTATTATTATTATAAGTCCACAGGACTTAAATAATCTTAAAAAAAGGTTAAAATCATGGCAGTTAGAACAAACTGTGTTTCAGTTGCCATGATGTTAACCTTTTTTGGGATACAAGCAGTCCTTGACTTACAATAGTTCATTTAGTGACTGTTCAAAGTTACAGCGGCACTGAAAAAAAGTGACTTCTGACCATTTTTCACAATTATGACCATTGCAGCAGCCCCAGGGTCACGTGATTTATATTTGGATGTTTGACAACTGATTCACATTTATGACGGTTGCAGTGTCCTGGGGTCACGTAATCCCCTTTTGCGACCTTCTGACAAGCAAAGTGAATGGGGAAACCAGATTCACTTAACAACCGTGTTTCTAATTTAACGACTGCAGGGATTTAGTTAACAAATCGGGCAAGAACAGTCGTAAAATGTGGTAAATGTCACACCTAACCTCTGTCTCGCTTAACAACATAGATTTTGGGCTCAGTTTTGGTCTTAAGTTGAGGACTCCCTATACTTTTGGCCTGGATGATTGAGTTTTTCATTGATACACAAGACTGAAAATCGTCAAGTTTGGAGACCCCGGCTTAGTTTATTGGGGAATCCCATCTGTGGTGGCTTGTAAATCCTGCATTATATACTGCATCCAGTTTTGGTCACCACGATGTAAAAAAGATGTTGAGACTCTGGAAAGAGTACAGAGAAGAGCAACAAAGATGATTAGGGGACTGGAGGCTAAAACATATGAGGAACGGTTGCTGGAATTGGGTATGTCTAGTTTAACGAAGAGAAGGACGAGGGGGGACATGATAGCAGCCTTCCAGTATCTCAGGGGCTGCCCCAAAGAAGAGGGAGTCAAGCTATTCTCCAAAGCACCTGAAGGCAGGACAAGAAGCAACGGGTGGAAACTAACCAAAGAGAGAAGCAACCTAGAACTAAGGAGAAACTTCCTGACGGTTAGAACAATTAACCAGTGGAACAACCTGCCTCCAGAAGCGGTGAATGCGCCAACACGGGAAGTTTTTAAGAAGAAACTGGACAGCCATTTGTCCGAAATGGTATAGGGTTACCTGCCTGAGCAGGGGGTTGGACTTGATGACCTGCAAGGTCCCTTCCAACTAATAATAATAATAATAATAATAATAATAATAATAATAATAATAATAATAATAATAATAATAATAATAATAATAATAATAATAATAATAATAATAATAATAATAATTTCAGGGCCCTAAGAGGATCAAATCATGGATGGATTGTTGAATAAATCCTACTTAAGCAACTAAAGCTTGGCCTAGTGCAGGGGTAGGCAACCTTGGCTCTTTTATGACTCGTGGACTTCAATTCCCAGAATTCCTGAGCCAGCTATGCTGGCTCAGGAATTCTGGGAGTTGAAGTCCACGAGTCATAAAAGAGCCAAGGTTGCCTACCCATAGCCTAATGTGTGAATCTGCTTTGAAGTTGCCTCTTCTTCTTCTTGACAGATTGTGCTAGTGGATGACACAAAATCTCCGGCAAGTACGGCAGAGGTGGATAAAAGAGATACAGGAGAAAGAGACACACCTGTTAATTTGAACCTGGAATGGGTCCTTGGGAAGATGCCACGCAAGGTATGGAAGGGCATGAATGAACAAATAAACAACCCGACTAAGATTCACCAAGGATGCTGTACACAGAGTTACACAATCCTACTTGAGGCCAAATTGTGAGCAAGTTCAGGAATTTCTTAAATTTGGAGAAGGGTTCATATGTATAGGTAGTCCTTGTCTTAGGATCACAATTGAGCTCAGAATTTCTGTGGCTAAGCGAGACAGTTGTTAAGTGAGAGTTTTGCCCCATTTTACAACCGTTCTTGCCACAACTGAATCACTACAGCTGTTAAGTTAGTAACATACATAACTTACAAGCATTCATTTAGCGACCGTTTGAAGTTGAAAAAAGGGATTTATGTCCGGTCTTTGCATTTAATGACCATGGTTTTGTGATTTTTCCCAGCCAGCTTCCAAAGAGTCAGTGGGGAGGGGAGCTGGATTCACTTAATGACCATATGATTCACTTAATAACTGCAGTGATTTATTTAACAACCGTGGCAAAAAACATTCTAAAATCGGGCACAATTTACTTAGCTATCTTGCCTCGCAACATAAATTCTGGTTGTGATTGTGGTCATAACTCGAGACTACCTGTATTTGCTGCTGCGTCCTTTAATTCAGAGAGACTGATCAGATTGTGGCTCTCCAAATGTTGCAGAACTTCTCTTCCTCTGCTCCTTCACCATCAGCCCTGCCAGGTTGGAACAGAGAGGACTATCACTGATTTTAGAAATGTTTTTAAAGAAAAAAATAATGTTTCAAAATGGATGTTAAAAAATGGGTTCTTTTCCCCTTTAAGGTTAAGGAATCTGAAAGAATATAGTGAATTTTGTTAACATAAATGAAGATAGTCTGTATTGATTGATAAGTGCAAACAGAAATATATATTATTTCCCACAGCAAGGGGGGGGGGGAAGCAGAGATGGTTAAATTGATTGCTTTATCCAAAGAAGAGAATCTGCCTAATTTTGTTTCTATTTGGAAATTGCTCCTGGATTTGGTGCTTGTGATGGGGAAAAAAGGAACTTTGATTCTAGTTTTGCTGATTAGATAGGTTTCTTGTTATAGAAATGGCTAGTATATGCTGCTATGTAAAAGTAAAAAGTTGAGGCGGGAATCTTGCTATCTTCTACTGTTGTTTTTTTCTTTTTCCCTTTTTCCCTCACAAATTTTCTTTTTCCTTTTTCCTTCCCCTAATTTCCTATTATTGTTTGATTTTCCTTTGATATCCTGATAAACTAATAAAATTGATAAACTTAAAAAAGAAGAACAGAGCAGAATATTTCAACAATGTTAATAATATTATGTTTTTATTCCCCCCCCAGGAATTTGTTTTGAACCGCATAAACCGAGCCCTTCGCCCTCTGGATCTTCCTAAGGCCCTGAGCGTGCTGGACGCCCTTCAACTGGTCCTGAAGCTCCCGGCAGTGGCTAGTAAACGTTACCTAACAAATAAGGTAACTTTCTGGGTTAGATTGGGCTTTTTTGGGTTGGGTTGCCTATATAGACCCTTTGCGAAGCTTTAAGAGCTCTGCCTTTTTTTGAGATGCTTTTCCAACTTCCCAGGGTAGCCTATAGCAGTGGTGGCGAACCTATGGCACGGGTGCCAGAGGCGGCACTCAGAGCCCTCTCTGTGGGCACGCGCGCCGTCGCCCCAGTCCTAGGCCTTCAGCTGGGTTTTATAAAACCTTTTCGCTTTAGGCCTCCGCCGCCATGTGCCAAAAAAAAAAAAGGTTCAATCAATCAGTCAATTTCAACTTCTCGTGGGAAAAAAAAAGATCTTGCAAAGTTGGAATTGATTGAACTTTTTAGTCCCACCCAGTCTGCCGTTACCACAGCAGCCACGCCCACCTAATGGGCCATGCCCACCCAATGGGCCACGCCCACCCGGCACCCGACGATGCATAAGTGGGTTTTGGGTTGCAGTTCGGGCACTCGGTCTCTAAAAGGTTTGCCATCACTGTCCTATAGCCTTAGGATTTCCTTGTGGTCTCCAGTCCACAGACCACCAACTCTATATCTGCTTAGTTAATTTTTTTTAAATCACCTAGGAACCTGCTATGACACCTAGATGCAGAAATGATTTATATATTGATTTTTTTTTCTGCTGATTTAATCCCATCTCTTTTTCTTTTTTTCTGTTTCCTCTTTCCCTGCCATAGGTTGATCGTTCGGTGACAGGGCTGGTGGCCCAGCAACAGTGCGTCGGTCCCCTCCACACACCCCTGGCGGATGTAGCCGTGGTGGCCCTTTCCCCCTTTGAAACGGTGGGAGGAGCCACTGCTCTTGGGGAGCAGCCAATCAAAGGGCTTATAAATCCTTCAGCTGGCGCCCGATTGGCCGTGGGAGAAGCCCTCACCAATCTGGTCTTTGCGCGTGTCACCGATCTGAAGGTAAGCCCCGCCTTCTTCAGTCTTTGCAAATGTGTGCCCATCCCCACCCTCGCTTGTGTTCCAGTTTGTCAGGGACTCAGGGAGGGGCCAAGAGAGGAAGTGACATCACAGACAGCATGACATCATCTTACATGGCATCATGCAATGATGTCATTGTGACTTGTTCCAGATATCTGTAGCTCAGGGGTGTCAAATTGCTTAAGGCAGGGATAGGCAACCTCGGCTCTTTTATGACTCATGGACTTCAACTCCCAGAATTCCTGAGTCAGCTATGCTGACTCAGGAATTCTGGGAGTTGAAGTCCATGAGTCATAAAAGAGCCGAGGTTGCCTACCCCTGGCTTAAGGTAACCATGCTGGCTGATTAAGGGAAAGAGAAAAAAAATCCTCAAATTGAAAGAACTAAAAAACCCAGAACTGATCAATTTCTATATTTAGGATCCACCAAAATTTCACAGCACAAGGGGAAGGTTTTTCTGTTCTCCAGAAACTTTCCTTAGGATTAAAAAACCCAGCTAAATACTTCAGTGCTGATATACAGTATGTATTGTGGTTTAAAAATGAAGACTGAAATAATGAGGTTTCTGGATCAAAAGAAAGGACTAAAGCTTTACTTCTGCAGTAATTATAATTTAATGATTTTGATTTTGATAATTGCACAGCAATGTCCTAGTTGGGAGGTGCTATCGCCGTACCATAATTTTTCATGGATGCCCAGTTATTAGCATTAAGTTTTTCCAGTTTGCAATAAGGAAGAGGTCTCTGATAAAGATAGGCAGACTCATTTACTATAGCACGGAGGAGTGAAACATATCTTATGTCTACAAAAGATAGATAATATTCAGAAGAGGCTTATAATAATCACTCTCAATAAAAGGAATTTTACGCTTTCTGGTCTAATTTAGTGAAGCAGAGAATGCTCTAATTAAGGCATAAGAAAGCATCTCCTTGCTGGGGAGTAAAATGGCAGCTTCCCATAGGTGCAAATATATTTTCCCTTGTTTAGTATTTTCTCTCTTCTTTTTTCTCAATGCCGTGTTCTTCCCGGCTGTTTTCCTGGTTTGCAAATTCTCTTTTCCTTTGTGAGTTTCGGGTTAATCTCTGCACCGGAGTCAACCAGACTTCAGGTTAATCTCTGCACCAGAGTCACTGGTACAACTAAGCAATTTGCTTATCTCAATGCAGACTGTGAAGTCCAAATATTATATTTTCCCCTGTTCAGTGTTTTCTCTTCTCTTTTTTTTTCTGAATGCCGTGTTCGCCCTGGCTATTCTCCTGGTTTACAAATTCTCCTTTCCTTTGTGAGCCTCGGGTTATTCTCTGCACCGCAGTCATCGGTGCAACCAAGCAATTTGCTTGTCTCCATGCAGGATGTGAAGTGCAGCGGCAACTGGATGTGGCCAGCCAAGCTCCCAGGCGAGGGGGCGGCCCTGGCCGAAGCCTGCAGCGCCATGTGCTCCGTCATGGGAGAGTTGGGCGTGGCGGTGGATGGCGGGAAGGACTCGCTCAGCATGGCAGCCCGGGTTGGCACGGAAACGGTCAAGGCACCTGGTGAGGCCTGGGGCATCGTGAGCTAAGGCTGGGCCCACAGCTCCCCATCTCTGGGTTTGTGGTGGTGGAGTTATTCAACTTCACGGGTTTTTCCTCCTCATTCTTTGTTTTCATGATTGCATTCTTTGTTGCGCCAGGAACGCTGGTCATCTCAGCTTATGCTGTCTGTCCTGATATCACAGCCACCGTCACCCCTGACCTCAAATGCCCTGATGGGAAAGGTAAGGTAAAGAGTATTGAGAATGTCAAACATTGTTATTTGAAGGTAATCAATGTGATGAATTAAGAACTTTGATAGATACTTTGCTGTGATATTCTGTCAGTTCTACTTGAAGACTTCCTTCCTTCCTTCCTCCCTCCCTCTCTCCTTTCTTTCCTGATCCTTCCTTCCTTCCTTCCTTCCTTCCTTCCTTCCTTCCTTCCTTCCTTCCTTCCTTCCTTCCTTCCTTCCCTTTCTTTTTTTCTTTCTTTCTTTCTTTCTTTCTTTCTTCTTTCTCCTTCCTTCCTTCCTTCTCTTCCTTCCTTCCTTCCTTCCTTCCTTTCTTTCTTTTTTCTTTCTTTCTTTCTTCTTTCTTCTTTCTTTCTTTCTTTCTTTCACTCACTCACTCACTCACTCACTCACTCACTCACTCACTCACTCACTCATATAAATCCAAAAAAATGATAAATGATAATAGATGGGCTAAAAATTTTCAGACCTGTGATTTTAGGGGCTTTAGGGGACAAAAGCCTCCTTAAGATCTACCCAAACTAGGGGGAATTACAGAATTTTTTTAAAACAGAATTTTTCTTCCTTAAATCTTCCCACATCCTCTTCCATAAACATAGGTGTGAGGATTTCCACTCTGTTCCTCCTGGAGAGCTCTGGGGGATTCAAATAGAACAGCTTGCAGGCTGTTCACTCATGTTGTTCACTCCTATCCAGGGATTCATGATGAGAACCTGCAGAGCTAATTAAGAAAAAAAAAAGTTACTTCACAGTTGGGGCATTGACGTGGATCCCTGGCGCACAAATGTATAGAGCAGTCTTTTTCAACCTCTGCAACTTTAAGGTGCAATGGACTTCAGCTCCCAGAATTCTTCAGCCAACCTGCTGGCTGGGGAATTCTGGGAGTCGAAGTCCACACATCGTGAAATGGCTGAGGTTGAGAAACACTGGTGTAGAGAGAAGATAAAACACAGAGAGAGATGTTTTATTTTTATTTATTTATGTATTTATTAGATTTGTATGCCACCCATCTTGCCTAGAGGTGACTCTGGGCCACTTCACAAACGTTGCTGTTTCACAAATTTCTTCTTCCCGCCTTGGTGTTTTGTAGGGGCCTTGCTTCACGTGGCTGTGAGCCCTGACAAGCATCGTCTCGGGGGTAGCGTCCTGGCCCAGTGCTTTTCCCAACTGGGAGACGTTTCGCCAGACCTGGATGACCCTGCCACCCTTGTTTCATGTTTCCAAGTTACTCAGGATCTGTTAAGAGGTCAGCATCCTTCTCTTCTCTTTCTAACCTATTTTTGTAACATCCTGCTGGACAAAAAGGTCTCCGCCTTTGGGGGCATATGAGGTTGGTCTTCATAAAAACAATTCCTTGGGTCTTCCCCATTCTGTACAAGAGACAAGTTAGCCTATTATAAGCTGGGTAAATGGGATACATTTACATATATCTGCATGTTTTGGATACTTGACTTTGTCTTTGTTAGGGGCAAAGAGTAAGAAGATGTGAAGGGCATTGCATTTGACCTTTCAGTTCTTCCACTGGCTTTGCTCACGCAGATCCATATGGTCTAGAACAGGGCTTTTCAGCCTTTTCACCCATTGTACCACTTTTAGGATATGGCAACATCCGTGTACCACCAGTCGCCTAGCAAGGTGTCAAAAACTTGATGACCCCCCCCCCCAAAAAAAGGAAAAAAGTGATAAAGTACAGGTAGTCCTCGACTGACAACAGTTTGCTTAGGGACTGTTCGAAGATACAATGGCACTGAAAAAAGTGGCCCCCAAGCCACAGCCGAGCAAGACAGCGCCCAGCAGCGCTCTTCCTCCTGTCCGAGGTTTTCATTGTTGTGAGCATTTCTGTTAAGGATTGGCAGCAGGGGTGGGATGGGGGGTGTTTGGTTTTTATTCCCCCCGTCTGATGGGTGGTTGCAGCAGGTTTTAGTCACTTCACAAGACCCTGGGACACTGTGACCGTCATAAATATGAATCAGTTGCCAAGAATCTGAATGTAAATCACAAGACCCTGGAGATGCTGCAACATTCCAGCTGATCGGCGCTTCTTTGGGGCTCAGCAGAAGCGTCAGGATCAGTGCTGCTTTCCAGCTGATTGGTGTTTCTTCAAGGCTCAGCAGAAGCACCAGGATCAGCGCCGAGCTCCAGCTGGAGCCTGGCGCTGATCCTGGTGCTTCCACTGAGCCCTGACAGCCCCAAAGAAGCGCTGATCAGCTGGAAAGCGGCACTGATCTTGGCGCTTCCACTGAGCCCTGACAGCCCTGCAGCTCCAGCCACCTCTCGTTCAGGCTTGTGCGGTGCTACCACCGGTTCAGCTCATTCCCCTCCCCCACTACCACTTTTCTAGGATGGTCACGTACCACCTGCCAGGTGCCAATGTACCACAGGTGGTACCCGTACCACTGGTTGAAAAGCCCTGGTCTAGAACAGCAGTTCCCAAATTTTGGGACATCAGGGACCAGTTTCGTGGAGTTTTTTCCGTGTACTGGAGGGGGTGTGATTTCGTGTGCTTCCTGCATCCCGCAGATGGAGCTTCGCTTGTTTGCGTGGCCCGGTTTCTGGCATGCCGTGGACCGGTGACGGTCCACAGACCGGGGATTGGGGACCCCTGGTCTAGAAACATCATTCTTAAAAATGAAAATAAAACCTGCAGCTCCAAGAATGGTGGATATGGCTGCCCCAATAAGGGAACTATGGGATAACCACATCCAGGACAAGGTTTTTGCCCTGCAACAGAATAACAGAGCTGGAAGGGACCTTGGAGCTCTTCTAGTCCAGCCCGCAGCTCAAGTAGGAAACTCTATACCATTTCAGAAAAAAATGGCTGTCCAATCTTTTCTTTAAAACCTCCAGTGTTGGAGTATTCACAACTTCTGGAGTTGTTCCACTGATTAATTGTTCTAAGTGTCAGGAAATTTCTCCTTAGTTCTAGGTTGCTTCTCTCCTTGATTAATTTCCATCCGTTGCTTCTTGTCCTGCCTTCAGGCGCTTTGGAAAATAGGTTGACCCACCTTCTTCTTTGTGGCAGTCCCTGAGATATTGGAACACTGCTATCATGTCCACCCTATTCTCGCCTCCCTTTGATTCTCTTCTTTAAGTGAGTTGTATTCCACCGTAATCAAAAAATGTCCCATCAAGACTTTGGATGTTCTTTCCTCCCACAGGTTCTCTTCTTTCCTCTGGGCATGATGTGAGCGACGGGGGTCTCCTGACTTGTTTGTTGGAGATGGCCATTGCTGGGAATTGTGGTGCCCACATCGAACTTGTGGCTCCAGGGGTCCAGGGTGAGTAAACTGAGACGGCAGTGGGCATACGTGGACCAAGAGGTTTGCAGACAGGACAAGTAGGGTTCCCCATTATATTTTTGCTTTTCTTCTTTATCTTAGCTTTGGATGTGCTTTTCGCGGAGGAACTCGGATTGGTATTGGAAGTGCCCCGGGCTGCGGCAGCTGATGTCTGTGGCCGGTACCGGGAAGCGGGTGTGCGCTGTGTGCCTGTTGGCTACTCCGGTCCTCGTGGTCCAAATGCCATGGTAAATGCAGAGATTATTACATAGAAAAAAGGACTGGGAGTTATGGTATTAAAGAAGTGAAGATCGCCAGCAGAGATGGAATAGACCAGAAGAGCATGCTGGCTAGTATCTTTTTTTTTTTTTAATTTTTTTCCCCAAACTCTCCCCATACATATACCGTGATATTTATCAGATGTTAATATACATTCTTTTAACATTCTTATATATAAGATACTTTTAATGAAATAAATACATACACATGACTTTTGGTGTTGCTCGCCCATTTCCCCTTTCACTGCATCCATACTCCTTCTTCTCTACCTTCTTTCTCCCTTTCTTCTCTTTCTTCCCTACTTCCCTCTTCTTTCTCTCCTCTTCTCTTTCCTTCACCACTCTCTCCTCCAACCTTCCTACTTCCTTCTCTCCTCCTTTACTCTTTTCTCTCTCCTCTCCTTTCTTCCCTCTCATCCCTCTTCAGATACAATTCAGGGGTAATGTCCGAGCAACTCCTCTCTCCAAATTTCCCTATCTGTATTATATACAGTAAGATTAATTTTCTCTTACATTAATACTTCTGTTTATCTAACTTTCTCAGTATATACTTCTATAAATATTTATACAACCTCCAGTTATTCAATACTGTGCTGGCTAGTATCTAAGAAGTTCCAGATCCCCAACCCCCAAATTGGGTATAAGAAGGTATATTACCTTCTTTTATGAGTGCTCTTTGCTCATTGGTTGACCTGTTCAATTTTTTTATCTCTGAGATTGGTTGGGACTTTTTTGGCAGACGTTTCCTTACCAAAGTAGGCAACACCATCAGTGCTGGTAGGGAGTGGGATTTCCTCTCATTCTGCTCATGTTTACTGTTAACTTGTTTGGCAGTTCCTTGATTGGAGTATATCAGTGATGGCGAACCTTTTAGAGACTGAGTGCCCAAACTGCAACCCAAAACCCATTTATGCATCGTCGAGTGCCGGCTGGGTGTGGCCCATTGGCTGGGTGTGGCCCATTAGGTGGGCGTGGTCTATTGGGTGGGCATGGCCCATTGGGTGGGCTTGGCCCATTGGGTGGGTGTGGCCCATTGGGTGGGCTTGGCTGCGGTGTCAATGGCAGACTGGGTGGGACTAAAAAGTTCAATCAATCAATTCAAACTTTGCAAGGCCTTTTTTTTTCCCCACGAGAAGTTGAAATTGACTGATTGAACTTTTTTTTTTTTTTGCACACGGCGGCGGAGGCCTAAAGCGAAAAAGTTTTATAAAACCCAGCTGAAGGCCTAGGACTGGGGCGACGGCGCGTGTGCCCATAGAGAGGGCTCTGAGTGCCGCCTCTGGCACCCGTGCCATAGGTTCGCCACCACTGGAGTATATGCTCAGCTACATTTCCAATCAAGGAGTCGACAATATCCCGATGGAGAAACCGTGGGGGTTGGACTAGAAGACCTCCAAGGTCCCTTCCAACTCCGTTATTCTGTTATTCCATACCCTTGAACTATAGGTTAAATGATTTCTCCCTTTTCTAAGGATCTTCTCGCCTTGGGGAGATCTACTTAGTTACTTATGCAGAAATAAAAAGATCTACCATTTTAGGGGACAGGAGGCTAAACTATATGAAGAACGGTTGCAGGAACTGGGTATGGCTAGTCTAGTGAAGAGAAGGACCAGGGGTGACATGATAGCAGTGTTCCAATATTTGAGGGGCTGTCACAGAGAGGAGAGGAGGGTCAACCTATTTTCCAAAGTACCGGAAGGCCAGACAAGGAATAACGGATGGAAACTGATGGAGAGATTCAACCTAGAAATAAGGAGAAATTCCTATTCTATTCGATTCGATTCGATTCGATTCTATCCCATCCCATCCCATCCCATCCCATCCCATCCCATCCCATCCTATTCTATTCTATTCTATTCTGTCCCGTCCCGTCCCGTCCCGTTCTATTCTATTCTATTCTATTCTATTCTATTCTATTCTATTCTATTCTATTCTATTCTATTCTATTCTATTCTAATTTTCCATTCCATTCTCATCCATATTCTATTCTATTCTATTCTATTCTATTCTATTCTATTCTATTCTAATTTTCCACTCCATTCTCATCCATATTCTATTCTATTCTATTCTATTCTATTCTATTCTATTCTATTCTATTCTATTCTATTCTAATTTTCCATTCCATTCTCATCCATGTTCTATTCTATTCTATTCTATTCTATTCTATTCTATTCTATTCTATTCTATCCTATCCCATCCCACCCCACCCCACCCCACCCCACTCCACTCCACTCCACTCCATTCCATTCCATCCTATCCCATCCCATCCCACCCCACCCCACCCCATCCCATCCCATCCCATCCCATCCCATTCTATTCTATTCTATTCTATTCTATTCTATTCTATTCTATTCTATTCTATTCTATTCTATTCTATTCTTACCTTTCCAGCTT
>NW_015390306.1:66450-79948 GCF_001527695.2 Protobothrops mucrosquamatus | reverse complement strand
TATTAGATGCACTTCACACTGAACTGAGGAAGGGCTCCTCTGCTTACACATCCCACCCCACCCCACCCCACCCCATCCCATCCCATCCCATCCCATCCCATTCTATTCTATTCTATTCTATTCTATTCTATTCTATTCTATTCTATTCTATTCTATTCTATTCTATTCTTACCTTTCCAGCTTGGATCCTATTTTAGCAGAGTGCAAGGAACCACTTCAATCCACATCTTAAGAAAGCAGAACTCTTGGAAACGATCTCTTCCAACAGGAACTTTTATTAAGAGAAATTGATAGTAGGCATAATAGACAGGATCTGAGGGATTTCCTTACAAATCGATGTTTTAAAGTGTCCCTAAGCAACCCCCACCCAGGGGCGATTCAGATTTCTAGGTGTTAAATCCAGGAAAGATAACACCAATCCGGCTCCGTTGTGCACGATCATTCAACAGCTCCTCACACCTTATTTTGATGACGGAGAAATAAACCAGATCCCGGAGGGCTGTATCTTTTCACACACACCCTTTTCCTAGCTAGCCGGTAAGAAGAAGTTCAGAGGGACATAGGATAAGAGGCAAATGGTTACACTGTAATGGTTAGCAGACTGGAAGGCGAATAAACAAAAGGTTACTTTGTAGTGAATAGAGGAAGTGAGAGTAATAAAACCCGCATGCACATCCCCCCTTCCCCTTGGGGGTATGGCAGGATCCAGGAAAGGGTAAAAATTGGTTTTAAATCAGAGAAGATAGATAGAAAGGAAATATAACTGGATTCTGACGCAGAGGCACGTTGGGCTAAGAACCTTGCTGTGATTTATAGCTAACCTTATAACCCAACTGGGCCTTCAGCTGCTCTGCTGCCATGATCGGTGTTTCTCAAATGTGTCTATTTTCAGGTCCAGGTCACTGTGAACGGACAGCAAGTGCTGGCGGAAAAAGTCTCAACCTTGAGGAGCTGGTGGGAGGCCACAAGCTTCCAGCTGGAAAAGCTGCAGGCCAATCCAGATTGTGTGGCTCAAGAAGAGACGGGCTTGGCCAAGCGGACAGAACCCAACTTCACCCTGACTTTTAACCCTCAGGAAGAACTTCCTCTCCTTCAGGAAATGGGTATGAAATGGACCGGTCTCCAGAGGCGAGCTGGGAAGAGGGACTACTGTAACTTAACTCCCCAAGATCTTGGTTTCATACCAAGAAATAGAAATGGATATCCATGTAGTCCTCGACTTACGACCACAATTGAGCGCGGCATGTCTGTTGCTAAGCAAGACAAGCGAACTTTGCCTCAATTTACGGTATTTTTTTTTGCCCCAGTTGTTAAGCGAATCCCTACAAATGTTAAGTGACTCATGGGGTCAATGGGTGAATCTGGTTCTCCCCCCCCCCCCCGTTGACTTGGCTTGACTACAAAGGTCAGTCAAATGGTGATCATATGGCCCTGGGACGGTGTCTGATCATACACATCTCTCATAAATAGATATCAAAAACATCTGTGGTAAATAGATCAGTATCTATCATAAATAAATAACTATCATAAATACAGGCCAGTTGCCAAGTGCCCAGATTTTGACCACATGACCAGGAGAATGTGCAACGGTCACAAGGATGAAAACCAGTCATGGGACATTGTTTCAGTGCCATTGTAACTTTCAATGGTCACTAAATGAATGTCTGAAAGTCAAGGACCGTCTAAGTCAGGGGTAGGCAACCTCGGCTCTTTTATGACTCGTGGACTTCAACTCCCAGAATTCCTGAGCCAGCCTGGCTCAGCTTGGAAACCTCTCCCTTTCCCCTCAGCATGGCTGGCTCAGGAATTCTGGGAGTTGAAGTCCACGAGTCATAAAAGAGCCAAGGTGGCCTACCCCTGGTCTAAGTCAAGGACTTGCTAAGCGAGGCAGTTGCCAAGTGGTTTTTGTCCCATTTTATGACCTTTCTTGCCACCGTTGTTAAGCGAGTTACTGCAGTTGTCAAGTTAGTGACACGGTTGTTCAGTGAATCTGGCTTCCCCCATTTGACTTTGCTTGTCAGAAGGTCGCAAAGAGGGATCCCCCCCATGATCCCGGGACACTGTAACCCTCATAAATACGAGAGTCTGAACTTTGATCACGTGACCGTGGGGATGTTGCAACGGTCGTAAGTGTGAAAAACGGTCATCGNCCCCCCCCCCCCCCCCCAGCCTTGCCTGTTCCCCGTGTGGCCGTCCTTCGCGAAGAAGGGAGCAATGGAGATCGTGAAATGGTGGCCGCGTTTCTTATGGCTGGATTCCAGGTCAGTTTGTCCAAACCGAAGTTGCAAGAATCCGGAGGGATTGAGAAATAATGAGAGGAAAATCTTTGTTCTTTGAAGCTTCGGCTGAGTTGACTTCGGGGCTGCTTTTCATTCCCCAGAAATGTCACTCAGTAGGATCTGTGAAGACCTTGGTCTTCTCCGAGCTTAAGGAAAGGAGAGGTTTACAATCAGAGAGCACCAAGGGACCTCACAGCTCAACCCTGGGCTACAGATATTCTCTTCTGTCAGTATCAGTTGGATTGAAATGATCTAGCTGTCCTAGAAGGACCTCAAGAGCTGTAGATTGGCACCTCCATGTCTGTGGAGATCCTCAGTCATCCAGGTCATGGTTCTCCCAAAGGTGTTTTTTTTAAAAAAGGCAACTGGACTTTGTTTCTTTAGAATGGAATGGAATGGGGATTAGATTAGAATAGAATGGAATGGAATAGAATGGAATGGAACAGGGATTAGAGTAGAATAGAATGGAATGGAATGGGAATTAGAATAGAATGGAATGGATTAGAGTAGAATAAATGGAATGGGGATGAATAGAATAGAATAGAATAGAATAGAATAGAATAGAATAGAATAGAATAGAATAGGGATTAGAATAGAATAGAATAGAATAGAATAGGGATTAGAATAGAATAGGGATTAGAATAGAATAGAATAGAATAGAATAGAATAGGGATTAGAATAGAATAGAATAGAATAGGGATTAGAATAGAATAGGGATTAGAATAGAATAGAATAGAATAGAATAGAATAGAATAGAATAGAATAGAATAGGGATTAGATTAGAATAGAATAGGGATTAGAATAGAATAGGGATTAGAATAGAATAGAATAGAATAGTGATTAGAATAGAATAGGGCAGTGATGGCGAACCTTTTAGAGACCGAGTGCCCAAACTGCAACCCAAAACCCACTTATGCATCGTCGGGTGCCGGGTGGGTGTGGCCCACTGAGTGGACATAGCTGCGGTGGTAACGGCAGACTGGGTGGGACTAAAAAGTTCAATCAATCAATTCCAACTTTGCAAGATCTTTTTTTTCCCCGCAAGAAGTTGAAATTGACTGATTGATGGAACCTTTTTTTTTTTTTTTGTAAACAGTGGCGGAGGCCTAAAGCGAAAAGGTTTTATAAAACCCAACTAAAGGCCTAGGACTGGGGCGACGGCGCGCGTGCCCACAGAGAGGGCTCTGAGTGCCGCCTCTGGCACCCGTGCCATAGGTTCGCCACCACTGGAATAGAATAGAATAGAATAGAATAGAATAGAATAGAATAGAATAGAATAGAATAGAATAGAATAGAATCACAGAGTTGGATGGGACCTTGGGGGTCTTCTAGTCCAACCCCCTGCTCAGGCAGGAAACCCTATACCATTTCAGACAAATAGTTGTCCAATCTCTTCTTAAAAACTTCCAGCGCTGGAGCATTCACAACTTCTGGAGGCGGGTTTGTTCCACTGGTTGTAATTGTTCTAACTTGTCAGGAAATCTCTCCTTAGTTCTAGGTTGCTTCTCTCCTTGATTAGTTTCCATCCGTTGCTTCTTGTCCTGCCCTCAGGACAAGAAGATGCTTCGCTTCTCATCCGAGAAGCTTCTGAAGATCTGAAGAAGCTTCTTGGATGAGAAGCGAAAGGTCTTCAAGGAAAAACAAAGTCCACTTGCCTTTAAAAAACAAAACAAAAACACGCACCTCTGGGATTGGCATCTCCAGTTGGCCAAGGGCTACAGATCTCTGAAGGCAAATTGTTATCTAAAATCCTTCTCACTGACTATCTGGGTCCTCCGATGTATTATCTTCTCCGTTTTGGGGATTGTCCCTGCAGGTTTGGGACCTGACCATGCAAGATCTGTGCTCGGGCAAGATGACCCTAGACTCCTTCCGTGGCTTGGTGTTTGTTGGAGGCTTCAGTTACGCAGATGTTCTGGGCTCTGCCAAAGGTGGGACCTTTCTCCCCTCTAGCAGGAATGAGAAATTATCAGCCTGGTTGCATTGGGGTAGCACTGTGATAAATATTGCAAATGAAAGTGGGCCTTGCTGGGTTTCTTCTCTATCCATCTGTCCCACAGGATAGGGGTCCCCAACCTGTGGGCCATGGCCCGCTAACGGTCTGTGGGCTTTTCGCAACTGGTCACTTAAGTCGCTGGCTGGTGAGCACACATTTGTGGGTGCTCGCGGCCCCATTCGCGTGAGTGTCGCAGGCGCCTGGGGCCTCACTCAGACGAGCGTCATGGGTGCTCTTGGTCCCACTTGAATGAGCAACTGATGCTCATGTGTGTGCACATATCTACCTCTCCCACACAACCATCCCCTCTTTCCTCCCTCCGGGCCGCCAATCCAAAAAGGTTGGGGAACTCTGCCATAGGACAGCCATCTTCAGCTTGAAGAAGAGGTGGACTTCAGCTCTCAGAATTCTGAGTAATCCCCTTACGACCTGCAACAGACTGTGGGAATAACCTTGAGGAACCAGGGGAAGGGATGCGGCCTAGGAGAGAATCAGATAAGAGAGTCAGGAGCCTTCAGTGGCTTAAAGGCCAGAAGAAAATTGAGGAAGGACCCACCTTAATGGAGCAATCTGTTAAAGTGTTGGTGGGAAGTTTCTACTGTCAGACTTGCGACGTTCTGCCAATGTAGCCTTAACAATAAAGTAAAGTTAGCTCATCTGATCGTGTTTCCTATCCGGTTTACCTGGGAAGGCTGACATCAGCCTCGCAAATCTGAGAGTACAAACTTCCTGCCACCATTTTAAGTGCTTGCTGCATTAGGGTGAGTCCTTCCTTTGTTTTCTTCCTCTGACCGTTAAGCCACTGAGGACTCCTGCCTCTCTTATCTCTCTCATCTATCTATCTATCTGTCTGTCTGTCTGTCTTATCTATCTATCTATCTATCTATCTATCTATCTATCTATCTATCTATCTATCTATCTATCTATCTATCTATCTATCTATCTATCTATCTATCCATCCATCCATCCATGCATCCTTTTATCTATCTGTCTATATCTATCTGTCTGTCTGTCTGTCTGTCCGTCCATCCGTCCATCCATCCATTTATCTATCTGTCCATACCTATCTGTCTGTCTATCTGTCTATCCATCCATTTATCTATATCTGTCTGTCCGTCCGTCCGTCCGTCCGTCCGTCCGTCCATTTATCTATCTGTATCTGTCTGTCTGTCTGTCTGTCTATCCATTTCTCTCTCTCTCTCTCTCTCTCTCTCTCTCTCTCTCTCTCTCTCTCCCTCCCTCCCTCCCTCCCTCCCTCCCTCCCTATCTATCTATCTATCTATCTATCTATCTATCTATCTATCTATCTATCTATCTATCTATCTATCTATCTATCTATCTATCTATCTATCTATCTAATGTTCCTCAGAGAAGGGCTCTGGGCAGTGTGCAATTCAATCAATAAAATTAAGCATTTAAAACAGAGTGATTAAAAATAAAGATTTCTAAAAAATGTAAAACATGATAAAATTATCAAGGATGAGAGTATTCCAAGATAGGGAGGTTAGCAGGTGTTAATACAGGAGGTGGGGGATGGGTTCTCCTGGAGCCAGCCAGCCCCATGCTTGTGTGGGCCCCGGTGTCCCCCACGCAAGACTACACAGCCACGTTTTGACCCCTTTGCGGAAGGTCAAGAGACTGGGGGCTTTCCTCACCATTGCGGGGCAAGGTGTTCTGCAGTGCAGGGGTGGTGTCAGAGAAGGACCTTTTCCTTGACCCCACCAGTTTTGGGGTGACTGACAGTTTTGATTGACAGGGTCTGTAGCATGTCTTCCTTGCCTGAACAAGTGGGATGGGCTGATGTGATAGGGTGAAGCCGGTTCTGTAGGTAATCTGGCCCTGAAGTGCACACCTCTGGAGGACATCTGATGGAGGATGAGTTTGCAGGTGTTTGGGGGGGTGACACCTCTTGGTGTTAGATGCAAATCCACTCTCTTTCTTAAGTTCTGACTTCACTGTCTCTGATTACAGGCTGGGCAGCTTCGGTGACCTTTAACCCCAGAGCCCGGGCACAGTTCCAAGCGTTCCACCAGCGTAAAGACACGTTCAGCTTGGGTGTGTGCAATGGCTGCCAGCTGATGGCACTGCTGGGTTGGGTAGGAGCCGAGACCTCTGAAGCCAAAGACCTTGGTAAGCCAAGTCACCCTTCCCGACATTTCCTTGTTCCCAGCATCTCTACGTCAGAGATACGTGGGAAAAGGCTCCTTTCAATCTCTGACCTTGTCTTCCCTAGATGAGTCCATTGAACCCGGATTGCTGCTGAGTCCCAATAACTCTGGGCGGTTTGAATCGCGTTTTGTGAATTTGGGGATTGAGGAAAGTCCAGCCCTGATGCTGCGAGGCATGGCAGGATGTACTCTGGGCATCTGGGTAGCCCACGGAGAAGGTAATTGAAATGCAGAGGACAGGGAACATCCTCTCTTTTTTAATTTTTTTCCCAGGCCTTTTTTATTTGAAACGCAAATTAATAGAGTAGAGTAGAGTAGAGTAGAGTAGAGTAGAGTAGAGTAGAGTAGAGTAGAGTAGAGTAGAAGAATAGAAATAGAAATAGAAATAGAATAGAATAGAAAATAGAATAGAATAGAATAGAATAGAATAGAATAGAATAGAATAGAATAGAAATAGAAATAGAAATAGAAATAGAAATAGAAATAGAAATAATAATAGAAATAGAAATAGAAATAGAAATAGAAATAGAAATAGGAATAGAGTAGAGTAGAAGAATAGAAATAGAATAGAATAGAATATAGAATAGAATAGAATAGAATAGAATAGTACAGAGTAGAGTAGAGTAGAATAGAATAGAATAGAGTAGAAGAATAGAATAGAATAAAGTAGAGTAGAGTAGAAGAATAGAATAGAAATAGAATAGAACAGAACAGAACAGAACAGAATAGAATAATAAATTTTATTGTCACTTTAAATGTATGGCCTAAAAATATGGAACAGAACAGAACAGAATAGATAGAATAGAACAGATAGAATAATAACTAAATTGTCACTTTAAATGTACACTAATCGGCATACATTAAAATGAGATTCCGTTGCATACACTGCATAAACATGACAAAAAAAATACATAAATAAAATAAATTATGCACATACCCACATATACCCACATATGTGGCCCAGAGAAACAACACGGTCTAGAGTTTGGATGTATACATGTACAGGGCGAGAAAAACGAATCTTGCGAATTTAACAGACAGATGGCATAGGGAACAAAACTATTACAGAATCTGGTAGTCCTGCTAGAAATACTTTGAAACCTCCTCCCAGAGGGGAGCAACACAAACAGACCGTGAAGTGTAGATGTGTGTGGTGTCTCTAACAATGCTTCGAGCTCTAAGCAGAGTCCTGAATAACTGGAAGCGATCTTCCTATAATCTTCCCAGCTGTCCTTACCACTCTCTAGATGGACCTTCTATCTGAGGCAGTTCAACAAGCGATGTCTAATTTTACAACTTTTTCTACCCTCGCCATGCTGGTGAAGAAAATCACTGCAGCTATTAAGCGAACTAGGCGGTTGTTAAGTGAGTCACACAGTTGTTAAGCACATCCAGCTTCTCCTATTCATTTTGCTTGTCGGAAGGCGGCTAGGAAGATTGCCAATGAGCCCTGGACAACGCAACTGTCTTAAATATATGCCGGTTGCCAAATGTCCTGGTTTTGATCACATGACAGTAGGGGATATTGCAACGGTCATAAGTGTGAGGAGTGGTCATAAGTCCCATTTTTCAGAGGTGGTGTAATTTCAGTTGGTCGCTAAAGCAATGGTTGTAAGTCAAGGACTGTCTGTATCGAAGGTTCGTTCCCCAAGCTTGTGGGCTGGTTTCCGAACGTTTCGTTACCAGGCCAGATAACATCTTTGGCAGAGTTTAGGACAGGGGTAGGCAACCTTGGCTCTTTTATGACTCGTGGACTTCAACTCCCAGAATTCCTGAGCCAGCCATGCTGAGGGGAAAGGGAGAGGTTTCCAAGCTGAGCCATGCTGGGAGTTGAAGTCCACGAGTCATAAAAGAGCCAAGGTTGCCTACCCCTGGTTTAGGGCAGGGCTTTTTAACCTTTTCACCCATTGTACCACTTTTAGGATATGCCAACATCCGAGTACCACCAGTCGCCTAGCAAGGTGTCAAAAACTTGATGACCCAAAAAAAAAAAAAAAGGAAAAAAGTGATAAAGTACAGGTAGTCCTCGACTTACAACAGTTCGCTTAGTGACTGTTCGAAGTTACAATGGCACNAAAAAAAAAAAAAAAAGGAAAAAAGTGATAAAGTACAGGTAGTCCTCGACTTACAACAGTTCGCTTAGTGACTGTTCGAAGTTACAATGGCACTGAAAAAAATGCCCCCCAAGCCACAGCCGAGCAAGACGCCTGCCTGCCCGCCCGGCGGCGCTCTTCCTCCTGTCCGAGGTTTTCATTGTTGTGAGCATTTCTGTTGGGGATTGGCAGCGGGGGTGGGGTGGGGTGTGTTTGGTTTTTATTCCCCCCCCCCCCCGTCTGCTGGGTGGTTGCAGCAGATTTTGATCACTTCACATGACCCTGGGACACTGTGACTGTCATAAATATGAATCAGTTGCCAAGCATCTGAATGTAAATCACAAGACCCTGGAGAGGCTGCAACATTCCAGCTGATTGGCACTTCTTCTGCGCTCAGTGGGAGCGCCAGGATCAGTGCTGAACTCCAGCTGGAGCCTGGCACTGATCCTGGCGCTTCCGCTGAGCCCTGACAGCCCTGCAGCTCCAGCCGTCTCTCGCTCAGGCTTGTGCGGTGCTGCCACCGGTTCAGCTCATTCCCCTCCCCCGCCACCACTTTTCTAGGATGGTCGCGTACCACCTGCCAGGTGCCAATGTACCACAGGTGGTACCCGTATTACTGGTTGAAAAGCCCTAATTTAGGGGATGTCAGTGTCAGTGTTCTTCTGTTTATAAGGGCTTCAGGTGTGGGTGTGTCAAGGGAGGGTCTTGTGATGGGTCAGGTGTGAAACTCTTGTGATTGGGAGGTTACATCAGGTCAGGACCTCCCCATCACAAGACCCATCACAAGATTCACTGATGACTCAGATCTGACCCCTCACAGTCCCTCCCTTGACCCACCCACACCTGAAGTCCTTATAAACAAAAGAAGTTAGAATAACAGAGTTGGAAGGGACCTTGTAGGTCATCTAGTCCAACCCAAGAACACTGACATCCCCCCAAACTCCGCTGAAGATGTTACCTAGCCTGGTAACAAAACGTTCGGAAACCAACCCACAAGCTCGGAGAACGAACCTTCACCCTCATCCTACACCTGAGCTACAGAGAGCCGCCACTACTACTACCTGTACGATTGGGCAACTCGGTTCTGTTTTCACAACAAGCCCTTTTTCTTCCTGATCCCCAATAGGTCGGATGCGGTTCCGCTCGTCTGAAGTCCTGGCTCGGACACGCTCCTCCCGGCTGGCCCCGCTGCGCTACGTGGACGACCAAGGGCTGCCCACGGAGGAGTACCCCCTCAACCCAAATGGGTCCCCCCTTGGCATTGCCGGGGTCTGCTCTCCTGACGGGCGCCACTTAGCCATGATGCCTCACCCGGAGCGATGTGTGCTACCCTGGCAGTGGCCTTGGATGCCGGCCTCCTGGCGCCAGTCTATGAAAGTCTCGCCCTGGCTGCGCATGTTCCAGAACGCCTGCGAGTGGTGCCTGCATTATCCAGAGGGACAGCCTTGAATCCCGGTTCATCCTGGTGGTTTCTTTGCTTGAATGCTTCCATTCCCAATTCTGAGCCACCAATTGCAAGTCACCATTAGATGATCCCCAAGATCTGGCCAGAAAGCCTAAAACACCGTTCTGTCTTTTCAGCCTGGGCTCCTTTCCCAAGATCACCCTAAACCCGGTTACTGAACTTACCAGCATCCAGACATCATAGTTATGGACCGAACACAGATAAACCAGGTTGACATGATGCAACATGAAATTGCTATGTGTTCCTTTCCCAAAGTCACGCTAAACCCAGTTACTGAACTTACCAGCATCCAGAAATCATAGTTATGGACCGAACAGAGATTAACCAGGTTGACATGATGCAACATGAAATTGCTATGTGTTCCTTTCCCAAAGTCACGCTAAACCCGGTTATTGAACTTATCAGCATCCAGAAATCATGGTTATGGACCAAACACAGATTAGCCAGGTTGACGTGCAAAACGAAATTGCTATGCGCTCCTTTCCTAAAGTCACCCTAAACCCAGTTACTGAACTTACCAGCATCCAGACATCATAGTTATGGACCAAACACAGATTAACCAGGTCGACATAGTGCAAAATGAAATTGCTATGCGCTCCTTTCCTAAGATCACCCTAAACCCAGTTACTGAACTTACCAGCATCCAGACATCATAGATATGAACTGAACAGAGATTAAACGAGGTTAACATGGTGCAAAACAAAATTGTTCTCTGCGTGGGACCAATGCGTTTTCCAAAGTGCCAATAAATAAATGCCAATTAATTCTTTAAAAGGTGTCTGTTCTGTGCGGCTTGTTATTTGGAGTCAGCGATATAAATATATTCAATACATTTTGGCCGGAACAAAAAGCAGGAACAAAAAAAATATATCACACAGTACAGGTAGTCCTTGACTTATGGCCACAATGGAGCCCATTGTTTCTGTTGCTGAGAGATTTGTTAAATGAGATTTGCCCCATTTTATGACCTTTATTGGCACAGTTGTTAAATGAATCCCTGTAGTTTTTAAGTTAGTCACACGGGTTGTTAAGTGAACCTGGCTCCCCCATTGACTTAATAATAATAAAGTTGGAAGGGACCTTGGAGGTCATCTAGTCCAACCCCCTGCTCAGGCAGGAAACCCTATACCATTTCAGACAAATGGCTGTCCAGTCTCTTCTTAAAAACTTCCAGCGTTGGAGCATTCACCGCTTCTGGAGGCAGGTTGTTCCACAGGTTAATTGTTCTAACTATCAGGAAGTTTCTCCTTAGTTCTAGGTTGCTTCTCTCCTTGATCAGTTTCCATCCGTTGCTTCTTGTCCTGCCTTCAGGCGCTTTGGAGAATAGCTTGACTCCCTCTTCTTTGGGGCAGCCCCTGAGAGATTGGAACACTGCTATCATGTCCCCCCTCGTCCTTCTCTTTATCGAACTAGACATACCCAGTTCCAGCAACCGTTCCTTATATGTTTTAGCCTCCAGTCCCCTAATCATCTTTGTTGCTCTTCTCTGTACAAAATGTGATCACATGACCCTGGGACACTGCAACCGTCATAAATGTGAAACAGTTGCCAAGCATCTGAAATTTGATCACATGACCATGGGGATGTGGCAAAGGTCATAAGTGAAAAATGGTCATCAGTCCCTTTTTTCAGGGAACGGTCACTAAATGAACTATTGTAAAGTTGAGAACTACCGATATTGCAGCCTTTGGATTAGCACAGCTGAGTACAACGTTAGGTGGGGTTCTAATTAAAAGAAAAAGAAAACATTTATTTATTAAATTTATTGACCGCCCATCTTACCACAGGGTAATTCTGAGGGGCTTAGAAAGATAAAGCTACAGAAATAAAACGCTACAAAAGTGCGAAAATTATTAAACCAGATATGATGGCGGGAGGTAACGGCCCTCAAAACTCGGCAGTCCTGCTTGCCAATTGAAGAGAACTTGAAATTCTTTTATGCTATCCTAGTTTGCTTGTAAAAATCGTTTAATAACGGCACTTGTGCCAACCTCTAGACCAGGGCTTTTCAACCTTTTCACCCATTGTACCACTTTTAGGATATGGCAATATCTGAGTACCAGCAGTCGCCTAGCAAGGTGTCAAAAACTTGACCCCTCCCCCCAAAAAGGAAAAAAGTGATGAAGTACAGATAGTCCTCGACTTACAGTCATTCGCTTAATGACTGTTCAAAGTTACAATGGCACTGAAAAAAGTGCCCCCCAAGCCACAGCCGTGCAACACACCTGCCTGCCCACCTGGCCGCGCTCTTCCTCCTGTCTGAGGTTTTCATTGCTGTGAGCATTTCTGTTGAGGATTGGCAGCGGGGGTGGGGTGGGGGGTGTTTGGGTTTTTATTCCCCCCATCTGCTGGGTGGTTGCAGCAGGTTTTGGTCACTTCACATGACCCTGGGACACTGTGACCGTCATAAATATGAATCAGTTGCCAAGCATCTGAATGTAAATCACAAGACCCTGGAGATGCTGCAACATTCCAGCTGATCGGTGCTTCTTCTGGGCTCAACAGAAGCGCCAGGATCAGCACTGAGCTCCAGCTGGAGCCTGGCACTGATCCTGGCACTTCCGCTGAGCCCTGACAGCCCTGCAGCTCCAGCCGTCTCTCGCTCAGGCTTGTGCGGTGCTGCCACCGGTTCAGCTCATTCCCCTCCCCTGCTACCACTTTTCTAGGATGGTCGCGTACCACCTGCCAGGTGCCAATGTACCACAGGTGGTACCCGTACCACTGGTTGAAAAGCCCTACTCTAGACATCATCCCCACATGAACAATTAATGCAAGGGTCAATGGTCCAGTTGGCCGATCCAGAAAAAGAAACTCCCGGGATATTAGTTTACCAAGAGTATAAACTTTATTGAATAAACTATATTGGCACAGATGAAGCAAAACCAGCTCTGGGTTCCCAGCACAAAAGCTAGCAAAGTTAATTTTCCCTTTTCCCTGTGGACCACCCACAGTCCATTACATCCACCAATCATGTCTGTTTGAACCTGCTCGATGTGTCCTTGGGTTGGGGTCTCACGGGAACAGACGATGCTCAGTTGCAATTGCCCCCACCCCTTGCATTGCACCCCCCTCCTCGCTTTTCTCTGTCCAGTTGCATCAGTCTTGACAGCAAACGGATTTAATGGATTACATTTCACAGGGAAACTCAAAATCACCTGTAATTTAATAATCAAATCCTTTAGGAGTATAGGATCTGGGATCCCCAACGGCTTTCCCTTGTCAAACATCTCATCACATAAATTAAAAGGAGGTTCCATAATGAGGTGCTGTTCCATAAATTAAAAGGAGGTTCCATAATGAGGTGGTGTGCAGCAGTAATTAGTGGGAAAAAACCCAAATTGGTTAGGTTTTTAGTGGGGTGTTTTGATAAATTTTTAGGGGGTATGGGGGGGGTAGGGTGGGTAGGCCAATCCATGCCATGTCTGGGGGACGCGGCACTAAAGTGATCAGGGGGGAGGTTGGGGGACCAGGGGAGGGTGTTGTGATAGGTACGGTCA
>NW_015390306.1:56403-64054 GCF_001527695.2 Protobothrops mucrosquamatus | reverse complement strand
TGGCATCGGACCTGGGTATCTCCGAGACCGTCTTCTGCCGCAGATTGCCTCCCATCGACCGGTACGCTCCCACAGAGCGGGCCTCCTCAGGGTGCCGTCGGCCAAACAGTGTCGGCTGGCGACCCCCAGGGGGAGGGCCTTCTCTGTGGGAGCCCCCACCCTGTGGAACGAACTCCCCCCAGAGATCCGGATTATTCCGTGATCTCCCCTCCTTCCGCCGTGCCCTCAAGACATGGCTTTTCCATCAAGCGGGATTGGCCTAGGGGGGGATTTTATTGGGATTTTAAAGGGATTTTATAATTTTTCTAATACAGGTTAATTAATATATATTTTAATTTGGCTTTTAAATATTTATTGTATAGCTCTGTTTTTATTTACCTGTAAGCCGCCCTGAGTCCCTCGGGAGAAGGGCGGGGTATAAATTAAAGTAATAAATAAATAAATAAATAAATAAACACAGAAGTACAAGGCACGGTTCTAATTTCGTGCTTCATGCTCTTGATTTTCTAGCCAATCTGTAAAAACGGGGACAAAGTGACTTCAAATTTGACAATAAAGATTGTCAAAAGAATCATTTTTTCCAGTGGTAGGTTATCACAGTGAGACGTGTGACAGTAAAAAGAAAAAAAAAAGAATGTGCAAGTCGTGGATTTGGAAATCATAAAACATATAATCGTAATACTGGAAATGACCTTGGAGGTCTTCTAGTCCGGGGGTCCCCAACCTATGTTCTGAGGCCTGGTACCGGCCCGTTGGCCACTGGGCCCCGGGAATAGCTGGCGAGCCCCACCCCACTCGCGGTAGCAGCGCCACACGGGCACTAGCAGCCTCATTTGCACATGCATGGAGATGCTAGCACCACCATCAGCATCACGGGCGTGCACGGCTTGGCGCATGCGCATGGCAGGTTTGCACATGCGCACAGGTGTCAGTGCACACGCCATAGGTGCGTGTGCTTCAGTTGTACATGCTTGTGGTACTAGCACCGCCGTTGTGCACCTGCCCGTTTGCGCATGTGTGCACGGGGCGTGCGCGCGCACATTTCCCTGCTGCTCCCTTCCAGGCCGCCAAGCTGGAAAGGTTTGGGAAATAATAATAATAATAATAATAACAATAATAATAATAACAATAATAATAATAATAATAATAATAATAATAATTATTATTATTATTATTATTATTATTATTATTATTATTTCCATCCTGCGATGATATCTGTAATACCATCAAACATCCACATCTGCCTATCCCAGGTCCTGGGTAAGGACTCGATAGGTAGACAAAATGCCAAATCCAGACTGAACATCTGGCTGACTGTGCGATGATCCATCATCATCATCATCATCATCATCATCATCATCATCATAATAATAATAATAATAATAAAGTTGGAAGGGATCTTGGAGGTCATCTAGTCTAACCCCCTGCTCAGGCAGGAAACCCTATACCATTTCAGACAAAGGGCTGTCCAATCTCTTCTTAAAAACTTCCAGTGTTGGAGCATTCACTGCTTCTGGAGGCAGCAACAAGGTGACCAATTAACAAGATTGACAGTCCTTCAAAGAGGAATCAAGATCCAACGAAGAGAGGAACTAATCAAAGGTGGGCAACGAAGAACAGGACGGAAGTCCACGAAACCTCTTATCGAACTGAGGGAGAAGAAACACCGTCGGGGTGAGATATTGGAACACTGCTATCATGTCCCCCCTCGTCCTTCTCTTCGTTAAACTAGACATACCCAATTCCAGCAACCGTTCCTTATATGTTTTAACCTCCAGTCCCCTAATCATCTTTGTTGCTCTTCTCTATACTCTTTCTAGAGTCTCAACATCTTTTTTGCATCGTGGTGACCAAACTCTGTTCTACTCCAACCCCATGCTCAAGGCAGGACCCTTAGGTCATCCCTGTCAAATGGCTGTCCAGTCTATGTTTGAAAAACCTCCAGTGATGGAGCACCCACAACTCACAAGAGGCAAGCTATTCCATTAATTACAGGTAGTCCTCGATTTACGGCCGCAAATTGAGCCCAACATTCTGGTTGTTAAGTGAGACGTTTATCAAATTTTGTCCCATTTTACAATCTTTCCTGTCAATTTTAGTTGTAAGTCAAGGACTACCCATGCTGTACCGCAGACTGGGGAATTCTGAGAGCTGAAATCCATCCCTCTTAAAAAAGTTGCAGAAGTTGAGGAACATTCCCCTAAAAGTTACATTTCTGGAATCTTTTGTGCTCTCTTTTCGTGAACTGGCCTACCTTGAAGGGTGTGGATATACTACGGGTTTAAAAAAGCTAGATGATAATAGACATTCACTCAAGTTGTCTTAACTTTAACCTCGAAGTTTTACCAGATCTAACGTTCTGATACCTATTTTTTTTCAAAAAGCTTAATTTACATGTGGCCGGTTAGCTCAGTTGGTTAGAGCGTGGTGCTAATAACGCCAAGGTCGCGGGTTCGATCCCCGTACGGGCCAACTCCTTTTATTCAGAGAAAAATACTATCAGAGGACAGAATCCCCTATTTAAAATACGTTCATACGTGCTTTTTGTTTAAAAAACAACAACACCGTTGTTCTGATAAAGCTACCCTCTGAGTTGTAGGATCGGGGAATCCTGAGCACCATAAACAAGGAAAGCTACGATTTAAAACAGCAAATTGTACTTTTTCTTCTTTTAGGGTGGTCCTCCCCCCTCCTCCCCCCACCCTTTTCGATTAGCTTCCTTGCATTGCTTTTAAAACCTCCTTCAAGCAGTGTTTCTCAACCTTGGCAATTTTAAGATGTGTGGACTTCAACCCCCAGAATTCCCCAGCCAGCTTTGCTATCGGCTATGCTGACTGGGAATTCTGGGAGTTGAAGTCCACACATCTTAAAGTTGCCAAGGTTGAGAAACACTGAGTTATGGGGAACTTCGATGATTCACACAATCTCTGCTTCAACGGCCTGCGTTGTTGCGCGCACACCTGCAAAGTTTCTTGACGGAAACGGGGTTGTCAGAATGCAGCAATCAGGACATTTTTTTAATTTGCAGAATAGTTGCCGCAAATGGCAAAAAAAAAAATGCTTTGCAAAGATTCCTGGTGGGGCAGGAGTAGGCAACCTTGGCTCTTTTATGACTGGTGGACTTCAACTCCCAGAATTCCTGAGCCAGCATGGCTCTGCTTGGAAACCTCTCCCTTTCCCCTCAGCATGGCTGGCTCAGGAATTCTGGGAATTGAAGTCCACGAGTCACAAAAGAGCCAAGGTTGCCTACCCCTGGACTAGGCCTGGGCCACTTTCTGACTTGTGGACTTCAATTCCCAGAATTCCTGAGCCAGCATGGCTCAGCTTGGAAACCTCTCCCTTTCCCCTCAGCATGGCTGGCTCAGGAATTCTGGGAGTTGAAGTCCACGAGTCATAAAAGAGCCAAGGTGGCCTACTCCTGTTCCTGGGAGAGTGGAACAAGGTCCCAGGGCAGCCACATAAATCTGTGTCAGGCACGTGGAATTAACCAGGTGCCACGGATGGATGGTTTCCCACTCGGGCAAAACCGAGGGTGGAAATACTGTAGAAAAATGGATTTCTGTTCCGTTTCGAGCAAAAAACAAACAAAACTACAACTGGTTCCACTGGGGCTTGAACCCAGGACCTTCTGCGTGTAAAGCAGACGTGATAACCACTACACTATGGAACCCATCGCGTAAATGGCTTCCCTGATCTTGTATAGGAGGAATGCAGACGATAGAGTCGCGTAGAGATAAACGTAGAGGGGCGGTAGAAACGAAACGAGGAGCTAAAACTCAAAGCGCGGGGTTTTCCGCTTGAGAAAACAACAAGAATGATGGCTTCCTTTTTGGGAAAACAGCGTGATCTCCCCAGATGCGGTTTACGCAAACGCGCGGAAGCGCTTGGCAAACGATTCCCACATCAAAAAGAAATACACGGCAGCAGAAAAACGTCTGGGACGAGGTGGCCGAGTGGTTAAGGCGATGGACTGCTAATCCATTGTGCTCTGCACGCGTGGGTTCGAATCCCACCTTCGTCGACAAGTTTTATTTTTTCCTTCCTCTTTTAGCAAAAGCACCCGAAAACGCCCCCAAGCCCTTCAACGCTCCTTTTCCCCCAGGCGCAAAAAGTCGGGGGGTTCTCACGTTCAACCCGCATCACGGGAGGGTCGACTTGACTCCCCCCTCCCACCCCGTCTTCTGCTAGTCTCAACAGATCGACTTTGCAAATCTACAACACTCGCCCCCCAACAAGCGAATCCAGTTAACACGCATCTCCGCCTTCCGTGGCTTCACACACCCCCATCGGTGGCTTTAGCTGTCGTGTGAATGCCGCCCAGGTTCTTTGCGAGTTTCCCAGATTGGCTCCAGGTGTAGATTCTATCAGTGGGAATGCATAAGAAGAGAGATTAAGTGTCTAAATTTACAGGGGTAGTCAACCTTGGCTCTTTTATGACTCGTGGACTTCAACTCCCAGAATTCCTGAGCCAGCCATGCTGGCTCAGGAATTCTGGGAGTTGAAGTCCACGAGTCATAAAAGAGCCAAGGTTGACTACCCCTGGCTAAAAGGATGATCAATGCATATATAGATATTTGTCAGCATTTGAAGGATTATGTTACTATTCATACCAAAGGAATAAAGAGGAATAAGAATAACAAGAGATAGGAAGCGAAAGAAAATGGAGGACTTGGACCGCCGGACTGGATGCTATATTACCAAGCAACTATATTAACATGGATAAAAGACAGAATTTGATCAGATATTGCTGAAAACAGATGAACAAAATTGATTTAAAAACTTTATAAATATTTGCTAAGCTTAAAGATGGAAGAGGAACAAGTAAACGAAGCAAAGACAATATGGGCAAAGAACTTTGGATATAATACAGAATTAGAAAAGTGGCAAAGCTTATGGGAAAGAAACTTTTAAAACAACAAAAACGGCGACATATAAAGAAAACTTATACAAAATGTTTCATAGATGGCATTTAACACCGGTGAGATTAGCAAAAATGTTTAAAAATAGGTCTAATAAGTGTTGGAAATGTAGACAAAAACCAGGTACTTACTATCATATCTGGTGGACAAGCCCTAAAGCTAAAAGATTTTGGTCAAGAATACACATATGGTTAGAGAAAATGATTAAAAAACATATAGACTTTAAGCCAGAATTGTTTTTGTTAGGCATAAAGTAGGAAACTATGAGAAAGAATGTATATACTTAATTTTACACATATTAACTGCAGCAAGAATAGTAGTTGCTCAGTATTGGAAAAATGAAAACCTACCAACGGAGGCAGAATTAATTAAGAAAATCTTAGATTGTGCAGAAATGGACAGATTGACACTGAAGATAAAAGAGAAAGAAGATTCGGTATATTTTAGAACATGGGATAATTTTTATCAATGGCTAGAAAAATGAGTTAGAAAGGAATGTGATATGTACCATGTAACATTAAATATGAATTAGTAAGAAGAAAACTATCGGGTGAAGTGAAGATGTAAGAAACATATTAACTAACATATTGATTACGAAAATATAGAAACTAATTATTGCTGATTGTTTTTTAAACACATCAATCCAGACAATATGCTGTTTGCTAAATACTAAAGAATGTTATTTTATAAAAATTAATAATCTATCTATATAAATAAAAATGTAAATGTTCGTTTGTTCAAAATCTTAAATCTCCGAAAGTTCTTCACCGATTGCTTTGAAATTTTGACACAACGTTGCATTCGAATACGCGCGTGTTTTTATATACCGACTATTATATAGATGTCACACCTGTGACACAAACGTGCGCTTTCTCTTTTCTTTCTTTTCCATTTAACCAGACTGAGCCACAGCAACGCGTGGCCGGGTACAGCTAGTAAAAGAATAACAAGAGACACGGAGAACGTTACCAAAAGCTCTTCGTTGAATGTCTTAACAGGGATTTTTAAGTACATAATTCAGAACAACAGAGTTGGAAGGGGCTTTAGAGGTCATCTAGTCCAACCCTCTGCCCAAGCAGAAGACCCTACACCAGTCTGGACAAATGTCTGTCCAGTTCCTTCTTGTAAACCTCCAGTGATGGAGCACCCACAACTTCTGGTCGCAAGCCGTTCCACTGATTAATTGTTCACGCCGCCAGGAAACTTCTCATTAGTTCTAGGTTGGATCCATTCCTATCTAAATTTAGTATCCGCGCCCCCAGCGGGTGATCCTAGAGTTGCAGTTGAGTCTGAACAGCATCCAGAGGGCTAATATGAAGCGGGGTTGTTGTTTTTTTTCATGAGCACCGAAGAAAATCGACTCTGCTCCCTTTGGCGAGGGAAACAACGGAGAGGAAATGGAGGAAAGGAGACAATCCTTTGCAACATTTAAGTCGAAATGCTCGATTAAACGAAGAAAGAAAAATGCCATTGCTAGCATGTCGCATCCGTTCCTTTAAAGCTTCGTAGGAGAAACGCTGAAATACAAGCAGCAGAGTGGCGCAGCGGAAGCGTGCTGGGCCCATAACCCAGAGGTCGATGGATCGAAACCATCCTCTGCTAATTTCCTTTTTTTTCACCCCAAATGCCAAAATGCCATTATTTTTCAGCGCCGTTCTGGCAATTTGCTAACGGCAATCAATATTTTGATTTGATTGCTGGAGAGATCGCAAGCGAAAGGATCGGGACGCTGCTCATGCTCGGACTGCAGAGAGAAAACACCTTACAGAACTTTTTTATTTTAAGTGTCCTTCGTTGGCTAATATTTCCCACCAAATTTCGCAGAGAGGCAGCGCTTTCCGCGGCTGAAAAAAAAAAAGGAACAAAATCGGCAGAAGCATCTACTAATTTGCAAAGCGGGGGAGGGAGAATGAATTTGGAGTAATTCTTCAGAGCTACTCAACGGGAGTCAGGATGGCCGAGCGGTCTAAGGCGCTGCGTTCAGGTCGCAGTCTCCTCTGGAGGCGTGGGTTCGAATCCCACTTCTGACACAAGCCTTTTTTTTTTTTTTTAAAAGAGAATTGCTCGTTTTTAAATAGAAGTACTTTTTAAAATAGAATTACTGGCTTTTTATGTCGGTTCTGTACGTTTGTTGGGACTTCACGTTGCCCTTCCTCAGGTGTACTAAAGCAAAATGTCAAGAGTACAATTTCCTGCAAGTACTCAGGGAAGAACTTTTTTTTTTGTCACCAATACATTCAATATCTACGTTATATTGAAGGAAGCTTACTGGGAACTTAACAGATGTTGCTTATGAGAAGATAAGACTAAGGACAATTTTCAGGAAATTAAAAAGAAACTTTGGTGCAAAGTTAAAAGGATAAACACCATATTGACATAAATAGTTGCTGTCTCTATGAATGGTATATTTGCTAAAGACTTCGTTAAAGAGCACGAATCCCTAGATTTTAGGCAGATTCCAGTGTCACTAAAGAACTGCACACCGGGAGAATTAAACTGGACTCTTTTATGTTATCTATGTTATATTGAAGGAAGCTAACTGGGAACTTAACAGATGCTGCTTATGAGAAGATAAGACTAAAGACAATTTTCAGGAAATTAAAAAGAAACTGTGGTGCAAGGTTAAAAGGAGAAAAAGTCACCATATTGACATAAATAATTGCTAAAGACTTCTGTTAAAGAGGAGCACGAATCCCTAGATTTTAGGGAGATTCCAGCTGCTTTAGGCTTGT
>NW_015390306.1:54686-56220 GCF_001527695.2 Protobothrops mucrosquamatus | reverse complement strand
CGCACAGGTTGGTGTCCTCGAAGAGCCCCACCAGGTAGGCCTCGCTCGCCTCCTGCAGCGCCATCACGGCCGAGCTCTGGAAGCGCAGGTCGGTCTTGAAGTCCTGCGCGATCTCGCGCACCAGCCGCTGGAAGGGCAGCTTGCGGATCAGCAGCTCCGTCGACTTCTGGTAGCGGCGGATCTCGCGCAGGGCCACCGTCCCGGGCCGGTAGCGGTGAGGCTTCTTCACGCCGCCCGTGGCCGGCGCGCTCTTCCGCGCCGCCTTGGTGGCCAGCTGCTTGCGGGGCGCCTTCCCGCCGGTCGATTTGCGGGCCGTTTGTTTGGTACGAGCCATGCTATCGCCAACGCCGAATCCTCCGAGAAATGAAGCCTAGACGCTGTGTGCCGGCCTTTTTATAGCCCGCGCCTTTAGCCTGATTGGCTGAATTCGAATATCTAGTCTTGACGCTGATTGGATACTCATCTTTATCTCGGTGTTGCCAAGGCTTTGTTTCCACGCCCAGGGTAATCCGACCCTGAATTACGTCCGTTACAAAATGTCTTCTTTTCATTGTAATTATATCCTAAGAAAGACGCTTTTTATAGGTAAATGTATCATGTGGAGGAAGGTAAAGGTATCTACAGGATACTGTTTCACTTAGCAAGTTGACAAGCTCTTTCCTTGGCAATTGTCCTTATTGTCTTCCCCGAAACTGTTTCAAACGACTGCGTGAAATCTTGGGATTAAAATACCCAGTATTGGTACGTTTCATAATTTAGTTTAAGTGTTATAACCGGAGTACTGGAGTATTATATTCCTCTTTATGTAAATTCGGCAAAATCCAATTCTGACATAAAGTGCAAATCCTTAGCATTTCGCTTTCATTTGCTCTGGCTAAAAATGTCCAATTTTAACTGCTTTAAATAGCTTTGAGTGTTGTAGGACAGGATGGCAATATTCTGCAAGTATACGGGATCCTGATTTTTGTCGGGGGGGGGGTGTATGTGTGTCTCTGGTATGTGCACAGGTGCGTTTTGAATAAGCACAAATATGGATACAATTGTGGTTTAAAAAATTGGTATGATCTTTCTTGGATGAGATCTTTTTAAATTAAGATTAATGTCTGGGACGGAAATGGTCCTATTTTAAATCTTCAGACACAACGCTTCGAAAGAGAAGCAGCTTATATCAAGATGGATCTATGTCTTGTTTAACTGCTGCCCGTTTGTTGATAGCTCAAAACTGGAAGAGTAAAGTTTTACCTACAATAGAGGACTGGAGATTGAAGGTTTCGCATCTTGCTGAAATGGCAAAGATTTCGGCTTATTTGAAGGATCATTCAAATGAACAATTTCTATTAATATGGAGAAGATGGATTGTTTATATTCAAAATAAGCATAGAATGGTGGAATATAAGTTAGGTTTTTAGATAAATATACATATATATATTTCACCTACTTATGTAGAATAACATGTTGTGGAGTTAGGGATATTAATATTAGTTTAATTTTAGTTGAATAGTATCCTGGGATTAGGTTTGGGAAGTCCGGGTGG
>NW_015390306.1:42260-53348 GCF_001527695.2 Protobothrops mucrosquamatus | reverse complement strand
GCACCTTCATTTGCGTACGGGCCGTATAAATAGGGGGCAGGCAGAGTTTCTTCTCCAGAGTTCAGTTTTTTTGTTGGATTGTTGTGTCTCGTCCGCGATTTGATCATGCCCGAGCCGGCCAAGTCTGCTCCCGCGCCCAAGAAGGGCTCAAAGAAAGCGGTGACTAAGACGCAGAAAAAAGGTGACAAGAAGCGCAAGAAGAGCCGCAAGGAGAGCTACTCCATCTATGTCTACAAGGTGCTTAAGCAGGTCCACCCTGACACCGGCATCTCATCCAAGGCCATGAGCATTATGAATTCCTTTGTCAATGATATCTTCGAGCGCATAGCTGGAGAGGCCTCCCGCTTGGCCCACTACAACAAGCGCTCCACTATCACCTCCCGTGAGATCCAGACGGCTGTCCGCCTCCTTCTGCCAGGAGAGCTGGCCAAGCACGCCGTCTCCGAGGGCACCAAGGCGGTCACCAAGTACACCAGCTCCAAGTAAATGAGCAAATTCCCCTCCGACCCAAAGGCTCTTTTAAGAGCCACCTACTTTTTCAAAAAAAGAGCTGCTGCTATCTTGATTTAAAAGGCCACTTTGCAAAGACCTAATTGGCTTAATTGTTTCTAAGGTTTGACCTAAAGAATGTACTTTGTGACACTTATTAAGTCACAGATGAGTAATGTGACTCCCAACTACTAAGGGGCCCTTAGATTCCTTATTTAAAACTTAGTTTAAGACCTCTAAGAAAAAAGTCCTTGGGTGAGAATAATGCAAGTTACAAAACTGAGACTTCCTCTAGTGTTTGGCATGGACTATGTTTAGAAGAGGCCCACTTTCCTGCATAAAAATGTATAAATTCTATAAATGAATTTGCTGATAAATATATTTTTGTGGCTGCCTGATTGAGAGGAGGGGAAGAGTCCTAATTATAATAATAATAATTTAATAAAGTTGGAAGGGACCTTGGAGGTCATCAAGTCCAACCTCCTGCTCAGGCAGGCAATCCTATCCCATTTTGGACAAATGGCTGTCCAGTTTCTTCTTAAAAACTTCCAGTGTTGGAGCATTCACCGCTTCTGGAGGCAGGTTGTTCCACTGGTTAATTGTTCTGTTAGGAAGTTTCTCCTTAGTTCTAGGTTGCTTCTCTCTGGTTAGTTTCCACCAATTATCCTATGTCCTGAGCCAGGAGTCCCCAACCCCTGGTCTGTGGAATGCCAGCAACTGGTCCGCACAAACCAGCAAAGCTCCATCCATGGGATGCAGGCAGCATACAAACCCACGCAATCTCCAGTCCACGGAAAAACTTTTCTCCACGGAACCGGTTGCTGGTGCCCAAAAAGTTGGGGACCTCTGTCCTAAGCAATGTTGTTTGGATTTCTCCCTATGCTAAAAAAAACCTTAGCCAAATGAAGTTCATGTACCCTTTACAAGTTTAACTCCTTACAGTTCAGCATCATCCTGTGTGAATTCTAAATATAATGATGGTATATAGGATTTACACCAAGAAGAAAAGTGTCCTAAATGGCCTGTTTAGCTCAGTTGCTGGATGTAAAGGGCCACAACAGTCTGCTGTTTTTACCTCTTTTGCCCCCTTTCCCACGCTGCCACTTTGAACATGCTGCCTGATTAAAAAAAAATAATAAGTACCCTCCCTAAGATATGACTACAAGAATACAGAAAAAGCTCAGCCTCAAAGTTGGAAGCTCTTGTAAATCTCTCTAAAAAATTGTTATTGAATACAAAGATAAGAAAACAGGTTAAGAAAAATCTAAAAAAAAACCATACTAAGTCCAAGACCGAGTGGCTGTGGTTTCCGGCGTCACGACATAGCCAGTTGGCTCCATCTCTGGCTATCGGGGGCGAGTCATTAGCTCCCGCGGAGAGGGCCTGCAACCTGGGCGTCCTCCTGGATGCTCGGCTGTCTTTAGACGATCATGTGACAGCCGTGGCCAGGGGGGCTTTTCATCAGGTTCACCTGATATGCCAGTTGCACCCCTTTCTGGATCGTGACGCTCTACGCACGGTCACTCAAGCCCTCGTTGTTTCCCGCCTGGACTATTGCAACGCTCTCTACATGGGGCTCCCCTTGAGGTGCACCTGGAGGCTCCAGCTAATTCAGAATGCGGCCGCGCGGTGGATTTTGGGGGCCTCTAGATACTCCCTTGTAATACCTCTCCTGCGCGAGCTGCACTGGCTACTGGTGGCCTTCCGGGTGTGCTTCAAGGTGTTAGTAACAACTTTTAAAGCGCTCCATGGCAATGGACCTAGGTATTTGCAAGACCGCCTCCTACCAAATATCTCCCTTCAACCATTCCGCTCCCACAGAGAGGGCCTCCTTAGGGTGCCGTCGGCCAGTCAATGCCGGCTGGCGACCCCCAGGGGGAGAGCCTTCTCTGTGGCAGCTCCTGCCCTCTGGAATGACCTACCCCCCCGACCTACGTACAACTATGGACCTGCGCCTCTTCCGCCGAGCCTTGAAAACCCATCTATTCCATGCGGCCGGCCTGGCGTAGTTTTGATTGGGCTTTGCTAGGGGTTTTATATGGGGTATTTTAGAGCAGGCTTTTTATTCAATATGTATTGTGATTTTTATTATTGCCTGTTCACCGCCATGAGTCCCGTAAGGGAGATAGGGCGGTATATAAATTTAAATAATAAAATAAATTAGAGAAGGGGAGGAAGAAAAAGATAAATTGGGGGAAAAATTATTTCCTTTTAAACGAAACCAGTTTGGCCTAGTGCAGGGGTAGGCAACCTTGGCTCTTTTGTGACTCGTGGACTTCAACTCCCAGAATTCCTGAGCCAGCCATGCTGAGGGGAAAGGGAGAGGTTTCCAAGCTGAGCCATGCTGGCTCAGGAATTCTGGGAGTTGAAGTCCATGAGTCATAAAAGAGCCAAGGTTGCCTACCCGTGGCTTAGTGATTAAGGCACCAGGCTAGAAACCAGGACACTAAAGTCCTGACCTAGGCATGAAAATGGCTTGGTGACTTTGGGCCAATCACCCTGCCAGCCCAACCCACTTCACAGGGTTGTGGTGGGGAAAATAGGGTAAACAAGGAACATTAGATATGTTTGTTGCCTTGAGTTATTTATGAAAATAACGAAGGTGGAATAAAAAAAATTGGGTGTATGTATATTTGGAGAGATGGAAAGGAAGAAGGAAAGGAAATTGCATTTTATGTATTTGAATGTATTTTATATCACGTTAACATACATAAAACCTTCCCTACCACTTCAATAAAAAAAAATCTCTTCATCCCAGATCTTTATCTATTAGCAAACAGTAAAGTCTTATCATTCAGTTTTGATTGGCAAAAGTCCACTAAGAAAATTCTTTTAAACCTCCAAGGGTTAATAGCTTTAGCTTTTAAGAAGTTTGGAAAAAATTCAGAGAAGAGCAACTAAGATGATCAAAGGCCTGGAGGCCAAAACCTACGAAGAACGGCTGCGGGACTTGGGTTTGTCTAGTCTAAAGAAAAGAAGAAATAGGGGAGACATGATAGCAGTATTCCAGTATCTGAGGGGCTGCCACAAGGCAGAGGGGGTCAGGTTGTTCACCAAAGCACCAGAGGGAAGGACGAGAAACAATTATTGGAAACTGATCAAGGAGAAAAGCAACCTGGAATTAAGGAGAAACTTCCTGACAGTGAGGACAATCAACCAGTGGAACAGCTTGCCACCAGAAATCGTGGGCACTCCATCACTGGAGATTAAGAAGAGACTAGACAGTCACCTGGTATAGGTTTTTCTGCTTGAGCAGGGGGCTGGACTAGAAGACCTCCAAGTCCCCTTTCAGCTCTATTCTATTCTAGAGTTCAAAATTATGCGACTGGGACTTCCTTGGAAGTCTCTGCAAATCCTCTGCACATCTTCATATCCTTGGGGGGGGGAAGCTACTCTCAGAAGGACATAGATTTCTTAAAACTGCACCCAACTGAATTGATCATGTTGACGAATTAGCCTGTTTTCTGGCTATGGCATTCCAGGTAATTGTACAAATGGAATAAGCATAAATCAATGAACCCAGTGTTTTTTGTTTACCATAGTTTTTTTTAACAATGCCACAGAATTCTTCGTTCTGAGAGACAAATGAATATTTGTCTGCGCAGATTCCTCGATTAATCTGACATTAGCATTGTAATGGGGAGGAAAGTGGATTTATGACGTCCAGAGATAAACTGAAGCTCGTGTGAATGGGAGGAGAGAAAAAAAAGGTCCTGCGTTGGCCGGGAATCGAACCCGGGTCAACTGCTTGGAAGGCAGCTATGCTCACCACTATACCACCAACGCTTACATATTTATCTTTTTCTAAGCTAACAATTCCTAGAGGTTGCGTTTCTGGCTCTCCACATGGTGGTGCCATTGGCTAAACATGTGGATTCTCTCAGCTCCTCCAATAATTTATCTCTCCTGCTTCATCAAACTTTCTTCATCATGCAATAAAAAAAAAACCCCATATTTTCCAGCCCTCCAACAAGAAAAAGTAAATCCCCAAATCCGGATTCCTTCATAAGTGACGGATCCAAGCCAAGCCAAGCCTATGAACTGTCTCGAGGCACCAGTTAAACAAGCGTACCTCAGGATGCGAGTTAACTTCCCAGGAGTAACTTCCCAGAAGTAACTTTTCCAATGAGGAAGAAAAGGTCAGTGCTCCAGGTGAGGCTCGAACTCACAACCTCGGCATTGCTAGAGGCAAAGTACTGCTGTATAAGTACCGCGCGCTAACCGATTGCGCCACTGGAGCGACGGCCTAAATGGTCGTTTCTCAAACTTAGCAACTTTTAAGATGCGTGGGTTTCAATTGCCAGCATGCTGGCTGGGGAATTCTGGGAGTTGAAGTCCACGCATCTTAAAATCTTGCTACGGTTGAGGAACACAAATAGAAGTATGCAACAGGTTAACTCTCAATGTAAAATTACTTGCCTGTAGCTCAGCAAATTACTGTGTAAACTTAATGCCCATCAAAAACCAGCAATCATTTTAAATTGGAGCCCAGGATCTATAGAGTTTTCCTTGATGTTCAGGAATTACCCTGAAAACGTGTGAGGGATCCGTCCCAATCAATTAATTTATCTCTCTTTTTTGTACATGCCCTGGCCTATCAACTGCTTTTCCTCTACTCCTGTCCCTTGTGGAACGATTAAATTGTTGTAGCTATTAAGTTACTAGTAAAAATTAAGTTATTGGCTTTATTATGTATTTCCTCAATGGGAGCCATTATTACATTAGGCTCCAGAATGCATTGTCTGTTGATGAAAGAAGCCGATCTTTCGTGTAAATTCAGTCTCCAGATCTACTTATTATTAAGCCTCTTAGTGGCTCAAAACCGATGGAAATAAATGTTTGTTTTTTTTAAAGAAAAGGTTGTCAGAAGTGGGATTCGAACCCACGCCTCCAGAGGAGACTGCGACCTGAACGCAGCGCCTTAGACCGCTCGGCCATCCTGACTTCTCTATGAAAAGAAAGCTTCCCCCTAACGTGTTTGGTAGTAGGCTATTTTTAACATGATTTCTTTATATGCTACAGTGAGCAACAGCCGTACCATACATTAAGAAATATGAGGACAACATACACTTATTGCTATAACCTAAGTAGTCGTGGCCGAGTGGTTAAGGCGATGGACTAGAAATCCATTGGGGTCTCCCCGCGCAGGTTCGAATCCTGCCGACTACGAAAATCTTTTATATCGAAACATAAAATAATCTAAATAAAATAATATCAAAACATAAAATAAGTAAATAACTTACCTTTGAGTTTCTTCCACACCTTTAAAGTCGTTTTTTTAAAAAGTTTGCCAGATGATTTTCTGAGAAAAAAATGAATTGTAAACACCTTTCCTTTTGAACCTCAGTTAATATATTATTGCAATTTATACTTGAATATTATTATAGCATATTATATTAATTTTACTAATACCCTGCCCCTGCTCTCATCCCAACATGCCAACACCTCATTTGATTTGGATTTAGAGTGCTGTGTGCATCCTGTCAATCGTGGCTTATGCAAACCATGGCTTATTTTCATTTTACCCAATTCAGTGGTGTCTGCATCCCACTTTCTTGAGCTGAAGGCTCCGGGATGCTTTTTTTGCGAGAGTTTTTCTCCCTCCCTTTGGAAACGTTGGTTTCTGGTCGGGATCCCGAATTGTGCACTTTGCCTATGCTCAGAGGTAGCCTTTTCAAAGCCATTCGAGTTCCACTAGGGCTCAGGTCCGAATAATGTATAAATAAAGAGCAGAAGGAGGCAGGGTTCTTGCTGCTCCGAAGATGAACCATTCGTGAACAGCATTATTTAGTTAATATGAATGGATTTTTTTCCTACTACCAGGAATTTTGAAAGGCTTTTACTACAAGGCGTTGGTGGTATAGTGGTGAGCATAGCTGCCTTCCAAGCAGTTGACCCGGGTTCGATTCCCGGCCAACGCATCTGCTTTTTATTTCTCTGTTTCTTTAAAATGTGCCTCTACGGTGATATGCAAAGAAAAACTTTAAAAAGAAAATTTTTAAATAAGATTTTTAATAGGAGTATGAATGGATTTCCAGAAAACGTTGCAGACTACAAGAAGCATTTGTTTTGTGGCAACACAGACTCATCCCCAACAGCCTGCGCCCGTCTTCAACAGAAAAACATCCTGCAGTCAAGAAGGCTCCACCCCCATTTGCACCACTCAGGTGACCCTGAGGCCACAGGTAAACCTCTAAATGTCTTCAAGGGTTCTCTAAAACAGGCATCTTCAAACTTGGCCCTTTTATGACTTGTGGACTTCGACTCCCAGAATTCCTCAGCCAGCGTGCCTGAAGACGTTTCGCTTCTCATCCAGGAAGCTTCTTCAGTTCTGGCTGGATGGTGGGGAATGGAAGGATTTATACTCCTTGCAGACAGCTGGTCACTTGTGGACTTCGACTCCCAGAATTCCTCAGCCAGTGTGCCTGGCTGAGGAATTCTGGGAGTCGAAGTCCACTAGTCATAAAAGGGCCAGGTTTGAAGACCCCTGCTCTAAAAGAAGGCAAATGACCAGCTGTCTGCAAGGAGTATAAATCCTTCCATTCCCCACCATCCAGCCAGAACTGAAGAAGCTTCCTGGATGAGAAGCGAAACGTCTTCAGAGAAAAACAAGAAAGTCCAGTTGCCTCCTGAAAAAAGCACCATGGGGAAAACCAGGACCTAGATGACTGAGAATCTCCATAGACATCTATATAAATAAAAATGTAAATGTTCGTTTGTTCAAAATCTTAAATCTCCGAAAGTTCTCCACCGATTACTTTGAAATTTTGACACAATGTTGCATTCGAATACACGCGTGTTTTTATATACCTTATACCTACTATTATATAGATGTCACACCTATGACAGGTAAAAACATGCTTTTCTGAAAAACAGCGCCATCTGTTGGACGTAAAAGCAACACACGCTAGCATTGTGAAATTAAACATATTACAAACGTGCGCTTTCTCTTTTCTTTCTTTTCCATTTAACCAGACTGAGCCACAGCAACGCGTGGCCGGGTACAGCTAGTTTTTAATAAGAAAATAAGGAATTATATCTTTTATACGATGTCTTTATATTCTATTCAGCTGGAACTTGACCTCCTCTTACTAAAGAAACTTCTGGATACAGTAAGAGTGTTCACGCCAACAGATTCCAGAAAGACTTCCTAGCTAGCACATACTTTCCCACCAGGCAATAAGTCTGGCTAATTTTAACCCTTTTGCTGTGTTGGCTTGGCCTGTTCCACAAATTCAGCCCGTTAGTTTAGTTTCTACAGTTGACCACGGTATATATCTGATCATGGTTGAATTCTGAATCCTAATCCTTGCTGAGATGTCAATATACTGAACCAATTCAGAGAATGATTAATTGTACGGGAAAAAAGATAGGTGTGAATTTAAGATTTGATCCTAAAATCCTTATTGACTTGCCTCAAAGGGTGAAAGGAGAACACCCACTTTGCCTTTGTTGTTAAAAACCTCATTCCAAAATTCAAAACAGAATAATATTTTTATTTGGTCATCAAAACATCTCCAAAGAGCAATGTATTTTTCTTGTGGACTAGCAGCTAGATAGTTTTTACCCTGCTTAAAAAAAGTAGTTGCTCATCCCTTTCCTCGTTAGTATAGTGGTAAGTATCCCCGCCTGTCACGCGGGAGACCGGGGTTCGATTCCCCGACGGGGAGGCTGTAATTTATTTTTATTTTTTGGGTGATGATTTCACCTTTCTTCCAGGGGAGGGTGTAATTTTTTATTATTATTATTATTATTATTATTATTATTATTATTATTATTATTATTATTATTATTATTATTATTATTATTATTATTATTATTATTGTTGTTGTTGTTGTTGTTGTTGTTGTTGTTGTTGTTGTTGTTGTTGTTTTGGTGGTAATTTCACCTTTCTGCCAGAAGAGTGAAAAGCAGGAAAGATGGAATAATTGTTATTTTTTAAAATCCCTATTTATTTCATGGTCTAAACAGGGTACTTATAGTGAAGTTTTGCTCAAATTTGCTAACCTAAAACCCTTTGGGGGGGCGGTCCTTGGTACTCTCTGAGCTTGGTTGTTTTCTTATAGACCTTTCATTACCCAAACTAGGTAACATCATCAGTGCTACTGCACTATATAGTACACAGCACACTAGCAACGACGATTGGGTCATGAAATGTCTGCGAGAAAACAACTAAGCTCAGAGTGCACCAAAGAGCCCTCATTTCAACCTTGAACTACAAATATTTTCCTTTATTGCTAAAACACCTTTTTTTGTAATTCCAGAAAACCACAGTTATAACTTGCAGTAGAAGCACCTTCCAGATGCCTTCCTTTTTTAAAAAATAGTATCGATCAGGTTGTACAGGAGAACAGCCAAAGGAAACGATTAATTCAACAATATTTACTCATGGGGAAGAGAAGAGGAAAAATGCTCAAAATGGCGGTGATGATCTTGTGTGCACAGACACTTGAGCCATATCCTAAAATACATCTTTCATGGGACAGGTGTGAAAATGGTTGATAAGGAGAATTAGTTTCATACCTTCAACTGCAAAAGTCTTCACTTGAAAAGTAGAGATTGACCAGAATTGACCAACTTAGACAATGGCTTTCAGGAGTTGTTTCTCCTGCAGGGATCAGAGCCTGGATAGCTCAGTCGGTAGAGCATCAGACTTTTAATCTGAGGGTCCAGGGTTCAAGTCCCTGTTCAGGCGATTGATTTTTATTTCTATTTTCCTTTCTCAATGCTTTGTTCTTACCTTGGGGCACTGTCTCTGCTCAACAGGTGATCTGTTTCTGATAAGGACTATCAAGACCAAGGAGTGCAGATATATAATGACTAATTTGGGGGCTTGGAACTATAGTATTCTGCTGTTTCTTCCCCTTGTTAAATAACATTTTTGCTTTAGTTTGCCTATGAAGCTTGTAACTAATTTGCAAACAAGTGAGACTGCATTTGGATAGGAACAGAATTTAGAGAGCATATTTTGATTTGCCTTTTTTTTTTAACCACAGCTGTTTTATTTTTAAATGAAATAACTGTTCTTTTAAGTGTCTAAGGTTCAAAATCCTAGCTTTGGGGACGATTCCACTCTGGTAAAAATGCAGGAGATAAATTTTACTAATAAATAAATAAATGNAGTACTGCTGTTCCAAACAGATAGATATGAAATATCTGACAGTATTTTAAGTTTTTGATTGTGTATTACAGCATCTTTGCCATATAATATTTTAGATAGACTTGTTGGTTAACTGCAACTTATTGACCATCTGCCATGTTTTATTATCTTTTTCATTATCCGTATCACATTTTCTATATAGTCACTGATAGGATTATTTGAAAAACATAAAAAACCAACCTGTTTAATAATAATAATAATAATAATAATAATAATAATAATAATAATAATAATAATAATAATAATAATAATAATAATAATAATAATAAAGTTGGAAGGGAACTTGGAGGTCTTCTAGTCCAACCCCCTGCTCAAGCAGAAAACCCTATACCATTTCAGAGCAATGGCTTTCCAGTCTCTTCTTAAAAACTTCCAGTGTTGGAGCATTCACCGCTTCTGGAGGCAGGTTGTTCCACTGGTTAATTGTTCTCACTGTCAGGAAGTTTCTCCTTAGTTCTAGGTTGGTTCTCTCCTTGATTATTTTTCATCCGTTGTTATTTGAGATTCAGTGGTCACTTCCCCATATATGTTTATACTTTTTATGACCATATATTTTTATTATAGTCTTTAACTGTATTAATAATAATAATAATAATAATAATAATAATAATAATAATAATAATAATAATAATAATAATAATAATAATAATAGTTTGCACAATTATCAAGCGGGCAACCAACAGATTTCTTGCAGCTGGTGAGATTCTATAATATAGCCCTACGGCAGTCAACAAAAGCTCTCCTTAAATATGGGGGATAATTATGCAGAATTTTGCAACACCCAGAATACAATAAAAAAAAGATGATCTACACTGAAATATGCAAAAATTGTTACATAGTCAAAAGAGATGTTGAAAAGTTTTTAAAGCCTAGGGCAGGGGTAGGCAACCTTGGCTCTTTTATGACTCATGGACTTCAACTCCCAGAATTCCCGAGTCAGCTATGGACTCGGGAATTCTGGGAGTTGAAGTCCATGAGTCATAAAAGAGCCAAGGTTGCCTACCCCTGGCCTAGGGCAATATGGTAACCTTTGCAAGTGGCTCAGACAGATGTACTTGAGGTACAGGCAATGCTCAACTTACCACCACAATTGAGCCCCACAATTGAGCCCAAAATTTTTGTTGCTATGCGAGACATTTGTTAAGTGAATCTTGTCCCATTTTACAACCTTTTGTGATAGAGAAAATAGAGGAAAATCAATTTACGGTTCCTAGAAAGAGGGGAAAACCACCATGATGCGGTGATGCGGTGGTTCTCCTCCTTCCTCACCGATCGCACGCAGTCTGTATTGGCAGGGGGGCAGAGGTCGGCCCCAAGGCCCCTAACTTGTGGGGTGCCACAAGGGTCGGTCCTCTCCCCCTTACTGTTCAATATTTATGTGAAGCCGCTGGGGGAGATCATCCGTGGCTTTGGGGTGGATTTTCATCAGTACGCTGATG
>NW_015390306.1:34846-39676 GCF_001527695.2 Protobothrops mucrosquamatus | reverse complement strand
AAAAAAAAAAAAAAAGACAACAGTGATACACAACAGCCAAGGTTGCCTACCCCTGCCCTATACCATTTCAGACAAGTTACTGCCAAGTCTCTTCTTAAAAACCTCTGTTCCACTAGTTAATTGTCCACACTGTTAGGAAGTTTCTCCTTAATTCCAGGTTGCTTCTCTCTTTGGTCGGTTTCCATCCATGGTTTCTTGTCCTGCCTTCTGATGCTCTGGAGCAGTGGTTCTCAACCTTTTTAATGCCGCGACCCCAACCGGTCGTAAGTCGAGGACTAAACTGGTCGTAAGTCGAGGACTAAACCGGTCATAAGTCGAGGACTAAACTGGTCATACGTCGAGGACTACCCAACCGGTCATAAGTCGAGGACTTTCCCTGCCTGGGAGCACCGCGCATGCGTGGTTCCGCCCCCTGCGCTGGCCGAGGCGTAGCTGGCAAGCGGTAGAGACGGAGCAGGCCGACCACCAGCTGGCCCAGCCCAAGGGAGGTAAGGCACCCACCGGAAAAGGGGGAAAAATGGTGGACAAAAAAAATGGCGGACAAAAAAAATGGCGGACAGCTTTGCTTGGCGACCCCCATGAAATGGTCAATCGACCCCAAATGGGGTCCCGACCCACAGGTTGAGAACCACTGGGAGAATAGTTTGACCCCGTCTTCTTGGTGGTAGCCCCTCAAATACTGGAATACTGCTATCATGTCTCCCCTATTTCTTCTTTTCTTTAGACTAGCCCAGGGGTAGGCAATCTTGGCTCTTTTATGACTTGTGGACTTCACCTCCCAGAATTCCTGAGGCAGCCATGCTGGCTCAGGAATTCTGGGAGTTGAAGTCCACGAGTCATAAAAGAGCCAAGGTTGCCTACCCCTGGAGTAGCCAAACCCAAGTCCTGCCGCCGTTCTTCCCTTGTTTTAGTCTCCAGGCCTTTGATCGTCTTAGTTGCTCTTCAGTAGCTGCTTTTAATTGCGACTTTAATAGCTGCTTTTAATCGGAGTAACTGTTATTAATGCAACCTGGTTCCCTTTTGCCCCGCTTTCACATTCTCATGATCTGACCCGGAATGTTTTTTAGGAAGGAATTCCCCCGTTTTGGAGTTTAAAGTTGAGTGACAATTCAGCACGAATCCCCGGCTAGTAGAAAAGAGTGGTTTCCAAGCATGAGTTTTTTTTATACCTTTTCTTGGTTTTCAAAACTGTCATTTCTGATTCGCGGTTTCAAAACTGTCATTTCTGACTCGTGGAGCAGTGTCTATTGATGGGCCGCTAATTTATTAGATATTGCTCAGGAAAAAGGTTAAATCCTTGCCTCAGGAAAGGATCTGGTGTGTTTCTAGGCGTTTTATTGTTATTATGTTTTTTTTTCTGTGTCCCTGTTCTAATCCTGTCAGTCTTAATTGTCGATAGCCGGCCTCGCATTCCAGATGTTAAGCTTATCTTCAATGTTTAAGCTGCTACTTTGTAGCTGGCATGTTAAGTGTTTGTTTTGCCTTGGGCCGCTTAGCTTGGAGCCGAGTCAAGGCTGATTTTTTTTTGCATTGGCCAATGTATTTCTTGTTTAATTAAATTATGTCCTTTTATTGGGGTGAAGGGGAAGAGGATATGAGAATAAAAGATGGGCTGATGGGGAAGAGGGAGTGGGGGACAGTAGTATGATGATATGGTAAGCATGCTTTATTGATATCTGTCTTGGGGGAGAGGTTGCTGTTAGTGTTCTTTTGTTTTATAATTTTGATTTATTTCTGTAGTTGCTTTTACAATTTTCCTTCATTGCATCCCACCCAGAGTCTTGTTTGATGGCTAAACAAACAAATAAGTATCTCTCTCTAGGGCAGTGGTTCTCAACCTTTTTAATGCCACGACCCCAACCGGTCGTAAGTCGAGGACTAAACCGGTCGTAAGTCAAGGACTAAACCGGTCGTAAGTTGAGGACTAAACCGGTCGTAAGTTGAGGACTAAACCGGTCGTAAGTCGAGGACTACCCAACCGGTCGTAAGTCGAGGACTTTTCCTGCCCAGGAGCGCCATGCATGCATGGTTCCGCCCCCTGTGCCGGCCGAGGCATAGCTGGCAAGCGGCAGAGACGGAGCAGGCCGACCACCAGCTGGCCCAGCCCAAGGGAGGTAAGGCACCCACCAGAAAAGGGGGAAAAAATGGCGGACAAAAAAAATGGCGGACAAAAAAAATGGTGGACAGCCTTGCTTGGCGACCCCCATGAAATGGTCGATCGACCCCAAATGGGGTCCCGACCCACAGGTTGAGAACCACTGCTCTAGGGCTAGATGTAGCTTTTTAACCCCCCGAGTCTCCCTCAAGCCAAATTTGGCTTCTGGAGAAACACATGCATATTTCCAAACATTTTTTCCTTTTTCTTTTTCTTTTTGGGCAGGAAAGCAGACAGGAATCGTTGCCATTCAACGCTGCTTCCTCAGCGCGGAAGAAAAACATTTTAGATGAAAATCGCTTTGCTTTTTGCAGATGTTTGAAAGCGGGGGACAAAAAATCTTTTTGANAGTACTGCTGTTCCAAACAGATAGATATGAAATATCTGACAGTATTTTAAGTTTTTGATTGTGTATTACAGCATCTTTGCCATATAATATTTTAGATAGACTTGTTGGTTAACTGCAACTTATTGACCATCTGCCATGTTTTATTATCTTTTTCATTATCCGTATCACATTTTCTATATAGTCACTGATAGGATTATTTAAAAAACATAAAAAACCAACCTGTTAATAATAATAATAATAATAATAATAATAATAATAATAATAATAATAATAATAATAATAATAATAATAATAATAATAATAATAATAATAATAATAATAAAGTTGGAAGGGAACTTGGAGGTCTTCTAGTCCAACCCCTTGCTCAAGCAGGAAACCCTATACAATTTCAGAGCAATGGCTGTCCAGTCTCTTCTTAAAAACCTCCAGTGTTGGAGCATTCACCGCTTCTGGAGGCAGGTTGTTCCACTGGTTAATTGTTCTCACTGTCAGGAAGTTTCTCCTTAGTTCTAGGTTACTTCTCTCCTTGATTATTTTTCATCCGTTGTTATTTGAGATTCAGTGGTCACTTCCCCATATATGTTTATACTTTTTTATGACCATATTTTTATTATAGTCTTTAACTGTATATTTAATAATAATAATAATAATAATAATAATAATAATAATAATAATAATAGTTTGCACAATTATCAAGCGGGCAACCAACAGATTTCTTGCAGCTGGTGAGATTCTATAATATAGCCCTACGGCAGTCAACAAAAGCTCTCCTTAAATATGGGGGATAATTATGCAGAATTTTGCAACACCCAGAATACTATTTTAAAAAAAGATGATCTACACTGAAATATGCAAAAATTGTTACCTAGACAAAAGAGATGTTGAAACGTTTTTAAAGCCTAGGGCAATATGGTAACTTTTGCAAGTGGCTCAGACAGATTTACTTGAGGTACAGGCAATGCTCGACTTACCACCACAATTGAGCCCAAATTTTTTGTTGCTATGCAAGACATTTGTTAAGTGAATCTTGTCCCATTTTACAACCTTTTGTGATAGAGAAAATAGAGGAAAATCAATTTACGGTTCCTAGAAAGAGGGGGAAAAATCGATCTCTTGTACTGATTACTGAATGAAAACTAATAGTATCGATGCCAAGAACGGTATCAGCAGCCCGGCTAGCTCAGTCGGTAGAGCATGAGACTCTTAATCTCAGGGTCGTGGGTTCGAGCCCCACGTTGGGCGTAACCTTTTTTTTTTGTTCTCCCCCTGGGCATTTAAAATCCTAACCTTCATTTTGGAACTTTCCACTTCAGACTTACATTTCGTTCGGTAGAATCGGTAGCAAATCTTATACTGCAGCCTTGGACTTTATAAGCAAAATGTCTCCAAATTTGATTTCCTTGTCAAAAACAAATTGAATATACTATATGTGTATGTCGATTTCTTTAAAATTTAAAACATAAATCATATTTTACATCGCTTGGGGTTGGAGGGTTAAGCATCTCGAAGGACACTGCCAACTGGTTAAGGGCGATTGGGGAAAGGGATCTTAACCGATGCATTCCGGGTTGTAACAGAATCTAAATCGCAAGACGGACCTGCCGCAGAAAAACGTTGTTTATGATAACAGTCAAGACCGACGGAGCTCAAACAACGGGAGAGCAAAGAATATTTTTTTATAGAACCGGGGAACCCATAAGGCGGGAAATCTTAGGGATCTGTTTTGCTGGCCAGATCTGGAGAAGCTAAGATCGACCCTGTCCCGCGTCTCTGAGATTACCTGTACCGTACTGTGTAGTATTTCTGTTGTTAGGCAAAGCGGCCCTTTGAAGTCCGTTGTTAGGGCGATGGAACGTTGAGATAATCGGGGGGGCGTGTCCTGGATTGAAGATGGAACTTTGAAGTTTCTCACCTGGTCACTATATTGCAATTCAATTATTTAGGCATTGCGACGAGGCTGCACGGCGAGCGAGGCGCCTATGGTTTGAATATTTATTTACTTGTTGAATTTTATTTGCCTTCTGTCTGGCCTTGGAGCTACTCTAGGCGGCTTACCGCAGTGAAGAGGGGAGAACTGACAAGAAGTGTAAGCACAACATAGTAAAGTAACGGAACAATAACAACCAAAAAAAAAAAAAAAAAGACAACAGTGATACACAACAGCCAAGGTTGCCTACCCCTGCCCTATACCATTTCAGACAAGTTACTGCCAAGTCTCTTCTTAAAAACCTCTGTTCCACTAGTTAATTGTCCACACTGTTAGGAAGTTTCTCCTTAATTCCAGGTTGCTTCTCTCTTTGGTCGGTTTCCATCCATGGTTTCTTGT
>NW_015390306.1:15757-32041 GCF_001527695.2 Protobothrops mucrosquamatus | reverse complement strand
AAGCCAAATTTGGCTTCTGGAGAAACACATGCATATTTCCAAACATTTTTTCCTTTTTCTTTTTCTTTTTGGGCAGGAAAGCAGACAGGAATCGTTGCCATTCAACGCTGCTTCCTCAGCGCGGAAGAAAAACATTTTAGATGAAAATCGCTTTGCTTTTTGCAGATGTTTGAAAGCGGGGGACAAAAAATCTTTTTGAAAAGCTACGCTGGCAGCGGTGGGATTCGAACCCACGCCTCCGAAGAGACTGGAGCCTTAATCCAGCGCCTTAGACCGCTCGGCCACGCTACCACACGATTAGAAGTGGTATAGATGGCTCGGGAATTCTGGGAGTTGAAGTCCACACGGGTTAAAGTTGCCAAATTTGAACAACTGCTGATATAGTCAAAACCCCCGGGATATCTTGTTGGTATCACTTTTCAAGCCTCAACATCAGGACCTCCTCGGCTTACTGGCGAATAAGATATCTCAAATTTCTTGAAATGATTTAAAACGGCTAAAAAACATTCCTGGTCAGATCATGAGAATGTGAAAGCGGGGCGAAAGGGAACCAGGTTGCATTAATAACAGTTACTCCAATTAAAAGCAGCTATTAAAGTCGCAATTAAAAGCAGCTACTGACGAGCAACTAAGACGATCAAAGGCCTGGAGAGTAAAACAAGTGAAGAACGGCGGCAGGACTTGGGTTTGGCTAGTCCAGGGGTAGGCAACCTTGGCTCTTTTATGACTCGTGGACTTCAGCTCCCAGAATTCCTGAGCCAGCATGGCTCAGCTTAGAAACCTCTCCATTTCTCCTCAGCATGGCTGGCTCAGGAATTCTGGGAGTTGAAGTCCACGAGTCATAAAAGAGCCGAGGATGCCTACACCTGGACTAGTCTAAAGAAAAGAAATAGGGGAGACATGATAGCAGTATTCCAGTATTTGAGGGGCGGCCACCAAGAAGAGGGGGTCAAACTATTCTCCAGAGCAGTGGTTCTCAACCTTTTTAATGCCGCGACCCCAACCGGTCGTAAGTCGAGGACTAAACCGGTCGCAAGTCGAGGACTACCCAACCGGTCGTACGTCGAGGACTTTCCCTGCCCGGGAGCGCCGCGCATGCGTGGTTCCGCCCCCTGCGCCGGCCAAGGCGTAGCTGGCAAGCAGCAGAGACGGAGCAGGCCGACCACCAGGTGGCCCAGCCCAAGGGAGGTAAGGCACCCGCCAGAAAAGGGGAAAAAAATGGCGGACAGCCTTGCTTGGCGACCCCCATGAAATGGTCGATCAACCCCAAATGGGGTCCCGACCCACAGGTTGAGAACCACTGCTCCAGAGCACTAGAGGGCGGGACAAGAAACCATGGATGGAAACTGACCAAAGAGAGAAGCAACCTGGAATTAAGGAGAAACTTCCTAACAGTGTGGACAATTAACTAGTAGAACAGAGGTTTTTAAGAAGAGACTTGGTAGTAACTTGTCTGAAATGGTCTAGGGCAGGGGTAGGCAACCTTGGCTCTTTTATGACTCGTGGACTTCAACTCCCAGAATTCCTGAGCCAGCATGGCTCAGCATGGAAACCTCTCCCTTTCCCCTCAGCATGGCTGGCTCAGGAATTCTGGGAGTTGAAGTCCAGGAGTCATAAAAGACCCTGGTATAGGGTCTCCTGCTTGAGCAGGGGGCTGGACTAGAAGAACTCCAACGCCCCTTCCAGTTCTATTCTATTCTAAGTCGAAACCGGAAGGGGGCGGGGCCGGGGCCGGAAAAGGCAAGCGAATCAAGATTTGGGCGCGAGATTCAAATTCGAAAAGAGCCAATGGGGAGAAAGGGCGCGGGTATAAATTCCCAGGAAGCGCGCCCGACTCCTCAAAGCTCCGCTCCTTCGCTGGGATGGCTCGCACCAAGCAAACGGCCCGCAAGTCGACCGGCGGGAAGGCGCCGCGCAAGCAGCTGGCCACTAAGGCGGCGCGGAAGAGCGCGCCGGCCACGGGCGGCGTGAAGAAGCCTCACCGCTACCGGCCCGGCACGGTGGCCCTGCGCGAGATCCGCCGCTACCAGAAGTCGACGGAGCTGCTGATCCGCAAGCTGCCCTTCCAGCGGCTGGTGCGCGAGATCGCGCAGGACTTCAAGACCGACCTGCGCTTCCAGAGCTCGGCCGTGATGGCGCTGCAGGAGGCGAGCGAGGCCTACCTGGTGGGGCTCTTCGAGGACACCAACCTGTGCGCCATCCACGCCAAGCGCGTCACCATCATGCCCAAGGACATCCAGCTGGCCCGACGCATCCGCGGGGAGAGGGCGTGAGGACCCCCCCCCCTTCCAGGCCGATTGACACCCCCCCCAAAGGCTCTTTTAAGAGCCCTCTCACTTTTCTCCGTGGAAAGAGCTGAAATCCGCTCAACAAGGTTTCTCTTTGGATCGCCTTAGGCTCGTTGGAGGTAAATGCCTAGGTAGAGTCTCAGTCATCCAGGTCGTGGTTGTCCCAAATGTTTTTTCAGGAGGCAACTGGACTTCGTTTTTCATTGAAGACGTTTGGCTTCTCCAAGAAACTTCCTCAGCTCTGATTGGATGATGGGAATAGAAGGATTTATATTCCTCCCAGCTGTCTGCAAGGAGTATAAATCCTTCCATTCCCCACCATCCACTCACAGCTGAAGAAGCTTCTTGGATGAAAAGTGAAACGTCTTCAAAGAAAAACAGTCTAGTTGCCTCCTAAAAAAGCACATTTGGGATACTTGTGAGAGCTACTTTTCCCAGAGAAGCCCTTTTAATGAAAGTTAAACCATATATAAGTAGCCTTTTATATCTGAGTTTCAAAACTGCTTTCTTAGAAAGTGCTCACTTGTCATCTTCACTGGGTGGGGAATGGGAACTTAAAAAGTACAGATTGTAGGGCCTTTTGCCCGTAAGTAAAGTTGATTGATTGAAAAGTTAAAGAGTTACGAAAGCCCAATGAGTGTTTTCTCTGCCATTCTCCCCATCGGATATCAAAATGGCTCTGCCTTGAATTTCTAATTGTGCCTGTGCTGGCATCGTTTTAGAAAGTCCTGAAAAAATATATAGGGTATTTCACACTCTAGGTATTGCACAGTACTATTTTATTAATAGAATAGAACAACAACAATAATAATAATAATAATAATAATAATTAATATAAAGTTGGAAGGGACTTTGGAGGTCATCAAGTCCAACCCCCTGCTTAGGCAGGTAACCCTATACCATTCAGAACAAAAAGCTGTCCAGTCTCTTAAAAACCTCCAGTGTTGGAGCATTCAAAGCTTCTGGAGGCAGGTTCTTCCACTGGTTAATTATTCTGTCAGGAAGTTTCTCCTTAGTTCTAGGTTGCTTCTCTCCTTGATTTATTTCCATCCGTTGCTTCTTGTCCTGCCTTCAGGCGCTTTGGAAAATATTCTTTATTGGCCAAGTGTGATTGGACACACAAGGAATTTGAAGTGCATTAGCTCTCAGTGCACATACAAACAACAAAGTGATAGGTCATGGATCGTAAATCAGAATTATAATCATTAATCCTCAGATACAAACAAGTGATAAATCATAATATACCAATAGGAGAAGGTAGTAGGAAAGATGAAAAGATGAGAAGATGAGAAGGATAATAGCAATACAGCCTACTACATGGGTTAATATTTTTGGGCCTAAGACAGTGCTGTGGGAATTAGGTGTTATGTTTGGGTTTTATTGCATTGATTGTATTTTGTAAACTGCCAAGAGGCTGTTGAAGTGGTGGTGCATCTAATGAATTAATAAAATGAGTAAATAAAATCTGAACAATTACTAGATGAAAGAATAAAGTTAACACTTGGCCATACAGTTTCTTTTATCGTAGATAGTTACTCTAATGAAGTAACAATCGATCCTGTGTTTATGCCCACAATTGCCGACAATTTTTTTACACTTACAAGATATTTCTTTAATCATTAGGAATTGTAACAGTAGGAACATTTAGAGCAATTAGTAAAGTTGGTAAATGATTTTTTTTAAATGCTTTGCTATCCAGGCAGCTTGGAAATGTGCCATTTTTTGCTGTCCTTAATATATATATATATAAATGCAAAAGAGGTTCTGCCCGAATGTCCTTTTAGAAAACAAGGAAAGGAAAAACGAATTGCGTTGGCCGGGAATCGAACCCGGGTCAACTGCTTGGAAGGCAGCTATGCTCACCACTATACCACCAACGCTTCATGGATGTTCCTTTTGGGAAACATCTTTAGATCATAAACACTACATGCATTTTTGTATTATAAAGTGTTAGGACGTTATCAAGACACAAGGTGGCGCTGTTGGTTCTGAAAACTAAAATTCGACGTGTCAGTAATTTGCTCTGCCAGTTTACTTTTTGTCTTGCTACAATTAAATGTCAACCATACCTATCTTTACCCAATTTCCTTATTGACGTGGACAATCAGTTGTAAGGAGTTTGCAGTGACTGTAAGAACAAGGGTAGTTATAGTAGTAAACGAGAAGTATTGAAACATTTGTAACAACAGTATTTATTTTTTAAATCATTGACTTAGAATTGGAAACTTCAGAAAAGTGCGGGAAAGATAACATGTTTATTCCTTGTTTTGCCTAATAGAAAATACGCCCGCAAGATTTTACGATATGGAAAAATCAAAGGAAAAAAAAAAACTTTGAATGAAACGCCTGACTTTTAGTTGACAAAAGTTGCCATTTCTTAGTTTTTTTTAATTTAGTGTTTCTCAAACTCAGCAACATTACGATGTATGCAGTTCGGCTCCCACAATTCCCCAACTTGATGTGTTGGAGTCCACACAACGTAAAGTTGCTGAGGTTGAGAGACATTGTTTTATTCCATATTGTTCGCATCTAGCGACTTTCATTCAGCTTGGAAAAAGCGGAACACTTGGTTTCACTTTTGGTACGTGGATAGGAGACCACCAGGAAATCACATGGTTTTAGGTTAGATTGAAACTTAGGAAAAGCACCCCAGAGAAGACAGCCGACCTTCGCTTTGTGCATGAAAGTGAACACAATTTAATAAGGGTCTCTGTCTCTCTGCCTACATTTTATTGTTTTAGATTCGAGGAGGACGGTTGGGATTATAGGCTAGCGTTAAGATTGAAATATATGTAATTTTAGGTTAGCAAATAGAGAAATAGATTAAGTATTGTATATAAAATTTAGATGTGTATTCAGAGATGAAGAACCGATTGTAAAATCTATATAAATAAAAATGTAAATGTTCATTTGTTCAAAATCTTAAATCTCCGAAAGTTCTTCACCGATTGCTTTGAAATTTTGACACAACGTTGCATTCAAATACGCGCATGTTTTTATATCTTATACCTGCTATTATATAAATGTCACACCTATGACAGGTAAAAACATGCTTTTTTTGAAAAACAGCGTCATCTGTTGGACGTAAAAGCAACACACGCTAGCATTGTGAAATTAAACATATAACAAATGTGCACTTTCTCTTTTCTTTCTTTTCCATTTAACCAGACTGAGCCACAGCAACGCGTGGCCGGGTACAGCTAGTGTGAAATAATTTGATAAGAATGTATAAAATGGAATTTCACGTTATATCCAATGTTTCTTTTAATTGTATTATAAATAAAATTGGGGAGGAAAAAGAATGTCAAACACTTTTCTAAAACCTCATCTTGCCTTGGAGAATAAAAATATAACAATAGAATTATTTTATTTTCAGGCTAAGGTAAAGGAACTCAAATGTCCTTTTCAATATATGTAATATGCTTTATGTAGGGAAAGTAGTCTAACAAGGAGAAGAATTCGGAGTAATCTGACAGCAGTCTTGTAGTATTTGAGGAGTTGTCACAAAGATGAGGAGTTTGATCTATTCTCCAAAGCACCTGAAGGCAGGAAAAGAAGCAACGGATGGAAACTAATCAAGGAGAGAAGCAACCTAGAACTAAGGAGAAACTTCCTAATAGTGAGAATAATCAATCAGTGGAACCAGTGCATCTAAAAGTTAAGTAGTATGCTATCTTCTTATTTCTTTTTCTTCTCTCTCTTTTTTTAAAAGATATGAGAAATGTAAAAGTGTTGGCATGGCCTGTATGAGGAAAAAAGACTTAAATACTTTAAGTGTAATTAATTTTGAGAAAATCTTAACCAGTAAGAATGTTTTGAATATTGTGGAGAAAACAAATTTAAAAAACAGGATCTATGACAAGGCAATCAAGATGATCAGTTAGAAAAGAAGCTTTATATTAATGTGGTTATTATTTGCAGAAATATTAGAAAAATGTCTATATTTAATTGTTATTTATCCAAATAATAAGAATTGTATTAATTCAAGGTTGGCAAAAGAGAATATTATTGGAAGAAGAGAACATCAAGCAAAGCTATTATGTGGACTATAGAATTATAGAAACTAGTTGTTATTGATTGTTTTTTAAATATAAACCCAGACGTGCTGTTTACCAAATATTAAGGTGATTATGTTAAAAAAATCAATAAAACATTTTTTTTAAAAAAATAAAAGTTGTAGTTGCTCCATCACCCGAGGTTTTCAAGAGGATACTGGACAGCCTCTTGTCCAGAATGGTATAACGTCTCCTGCTTGAGCAGGGGGTTGGACTAGATGACCTCCAAGGTCCCTTCCAACCCCATTGCAGGTAGTCCGTGACTTACAACAGTGACCATTTTAGGGACCATTGAAAGTTACAACTACACTGAAAAAAGTGACCATTATGATCATTTTTCACAGTTATGACCTTTACAGCATCCCCACAATCATGTGGTCAAAATTTAAATGTTGGCAGCTGGTTCATATTTATGACGGTTGCCGTGTTCCAGGGACATTGCCATTTTACCTTATTCATTTAATCCTGTCAGAAGTATCATTGTTAAAAATCGCTTTTACCAAGCTTGGGGTTCTTAAGCACCTGTCACTTGAAACTATGTGCTGCCTGCCAAAACAAACAACTTATTGGCTTCAACGTTGTTCAGCTTATGTCTCAAAGGAGAGAACTTCTGCCAGCTGGCTCGTTGGTCTAGGGGTATGATTCTCGCTTTGGGTGCGAGAGGTCCCGGGTTCAAATCCCGGACGAGCCCTTCTTTTGACTTCATCTGTCTCTATTTTCAAGAGAGTTTATATTTCAGGACAATGACAGCTGGACCAATCTTAGAAATAATTGATGCCTGAGTCCTATCCAGCCTTAAAAGGGACAACGTTGTGGGAAGGATCTACCGTACAAATTTTTATAAATTGCTGTTCCAAATGTCGAATGAGGAATCATATTAACTTAAGCTAAGCTCTAACAAAGTTACCGGATCAGTGAGATAAAGTGACAAATAGCTGACAGGAGCTTCAGGAGAGGGGAGGGGAAAAAAGCCGACAAACGATAATAGAAAGGAAATCCTGTAAATTCAGAAGCGAACCTAAGAATTAATTCAACGCTTATTGTAAATTGTAAAAACAAGCAAGTGAGCATACAAAACTTACACTGTGTAAACATAATTATAACGCTTCTAGTTTAAAGGAAAAGATTCGATCATTGCTTGATTTAATCAACTTTTTTTCCCAGGTTAATAAGAAATGCTTAGGGGGAAAAAAAACCAGGAAACCCAATTAAAGAAACTGATTTAGAATATTATAAATATTATTGCTAGAGTGTTTTCTATTTTGTAGTGTGCCTTCCACGGGCTTTGACTAGCTTGAGGGAGTCAAGCTATTCTCCAAAGCGCCTGAAGGTAGGACAAGAAGAAGCGGATGGAAACAAATCAAGGAGAGAAGAAGCAACCTAGAACTAAGGAGAAACTTCCTGACAGTTAGAACAATTAACCAGGGGTAGGCCACCTTGGCTCTTTTATGACTCATGGACTTCAACTCCCAGAATTCCTGAGCCAGCCTGGCTCAGCTTGGAAACCTCTCCCTTTCCCCCTCAGCGTGGCTGGCTCAGGAATTCTGGGAGTTGAAGTCCACGAGTCATAAAAGAGCCAAGGTTGCCTACCCCTGAACCAGTGGAACAACCTGCCTCCAGAAGCGGTGAATGCTCCAACACTGGAAGATTTTAAGAAGAGACTGGACAGCCATTTGTCTGAAATTATATAGGGTTTCCTGCCTGAGCAGGGGGTTGGACTAGATGACCTCCAAGTTCCAACTTTATTATTATTATTATTATTATTATTATTATTATTATTATTATTATTATTATTATTATTATTATTATTATTATTATTATTATTATTATTATTATTATTATTATGGATCATTGCACAGTCAGCCAGATGTTCAGACTGGATTTGGCATTTATTATTATTATTATTATTATTATTATTATTATTATTATTATTATTATTATTATTATTATTATTATTATTATTAAGACAAGGATTACCTGTAGCACCACCAGCGTTTTTTTCTTTTGCCGCTGAAATCCGGACCAGATTTTCCTTCCAACAATGTCTTTGTAATAAAGTTTGAGAGATGCACTGAGTAATGGAAGGGGGACCAAGCGTTGATTTTGGAGTCATTGGTGTTGAGTGATTATTGTGAAGAGTAAACAGAAGGAAATTAAGCAAGGCATCACCGAAACACCTTGTCTTGAAAGAGCAAATTACAGTACATCAAATTTTCTTGGCAGCTGGAAGGGGGGGCGGGGGGGGAGAGCTCTTCCAGTATCATTTCTCGCAGAGCTCCAGTGGCGCAACCGGTTAGCGCGCGGTACTTATACAGCAGTACTAAGCCATGCCGAGGTCGTGAGTTCGAACCTCACCTGGAGCAGGTTGTTTTTATTTCTTTGGGTCCTGGCATTTTTTTTGGGGGGGGGGTCGATTTAGAAATATCAAAGCTATTGGGCAATTCCGGAGTATAACAATTCCAGACAGTTTTCCTCTGTAAAGAAAACCTGGTATTTCCGGAGGCTTTCCAGGAAGGAAGGAAGGAAGGAAGGAAGGAAGGAAGGAAGGAAGGAAGGAAGGAAGTTAATACTCTACTGCTTGCCTTCTAAAATGACGGAGAATAATGGAAATATACTTTGTTTTTCCCTGTAGAGACTGAATTAGGAATTTGCCTTCTTCTAGAAACCGGTAGTATTGCAAAACTTCTAATTTTACCCCCCCCCCCCACACACACAGGACTTATTTTTAAAATATGTCAACCCTCACCTTGCTTGAAAACAATATTTTTTTTTAAAAAAAGCATCCATTTGTATAGACCGCAGTGAATATTTGTATTTAAAAGGTGAGAATGGACCTTTACAATCTATACCCGATTTAACTGTGTTATCTTTTAAAGAGCAATGAAACTGTCCTACCAAAAGTTTGATATTTTTTTAAAAAAAAATATTAAAAAGGAGTGGCCCGTACGGGGATCGAACCCGCGACCTTGGCGTTATTAGCACCACGCTCTAACCAACTGAGCTAACCGGCCCGTATATTAACTTCCTCATTTTAATTACAGTAGCAGAAAAGATTGTCAGAAATGCAAATAGTCCTACTTTAGTGTGCATTTTTTAAAATAGATTAGAATAGAATAACAGAGTTGGAAGGCACCTTGGAGATCTTCTAGTCCAACCCCCTGCTCAGGCAGGAAACCCTATAACATTTCAGACCAATGGCTGTCCAGTCTCTTCTTAAAAACTTCCAATGTTGGAGCATTCATCGCTTCTGGAGGCAGGTTGTTCCACTGGTTAATTGTTCTAACTGTCAGGAAGTTTCTCCTTAGTTCTAGGTTGCTTCTCTCCTTGGTTAGTTTCCATCCGTTGCTTCTTGTGCTCCCTTCTTGTTACCCCTAGTCCTTCTTTTCACTAAACTGGACATACCCAATTCCAGCAACTGTTCTTTATATGTTTTAACCTCCAGTCCCCTGATCATCTTTGCTGTTCTCTGCACTCTTTCCAGAGTCTCAACATCTTTGTTACATTGTCAAATATGTTAACCCTGCTACACTATTTTAATGATAAAACATTAAGGCTAAATGAATATTAATAATAGGACAATAAGACTTTCAAATGGATTTTACTGGGTGCATTGCATAGTTTCCTTTGACTGATCAAGTTGTGCAAATTCAGATGTCAGTTTTAAAAACTGAGATGCAAATTCCTAGATTTACCTTCAGTTCCTGAATCTCCAGGGAAATGCTAATTTTAGCTTACAAAACCAATGAGTGCCTTTTGAGACCCGTATTTTCATTAGAACGAGCCAAAATGATGATGATTATTATATGCATTGATATAAGCACTCAAGTTAAGTAGAATACATGTACAGTATCATCTTTATTTTTGAAGAACTATATGTTTCTTATTTGAGATAATATCTAATAAGGAGACCAAAGGGCCTTGATTGGTTTATAGTGGGAATGGAATATATTCATATAGTAAATCACTTACCTAAATCCCAGCTCAAACCTTTCCTTAATAGATTCTTTTGCAGAATACTATTGAACCATCAGTTCTTTCGAAAATTTTACAATTAGGCTTATATTCATTCCCTTCTAGCAAAAAAAATCAGAATAATCATGTGTTGAAGGAAAAATCTTCATCATGGTTCAGTCCAAGCTGGGAATAAACAACATGGCGACTGCTTTAGAAAGAAGGTTGCAGTTTATTGAAGAGGAGAGCCAGACAGGAAGATGGCTCTGGAAGAAAAGAGAGAGAGCACATGTAGGGAGTGGGTTTTTATACCCTCTGGGGCTTTGTTTGGAGTTGTTTCCTGTTCCTGTTTGAGGCTTTGTATTTCCTGTGTCATGTATTATGAGCTAAGTCTGACCTGAGTCTATTAAGAAAACTGGGCATGCTTTTCTGCCTCTTTAAGATCCTTTGAGAAAATATATTTTTCTGCCCTTTTAATATTTCCTTCTCTGGGGGACTGACTTCCCACACATGAAGTACAGTGCAGATAATCCTCAAGTTACCACCACAATGGACTCCACAATTTATGTTGCTAAGCAAGACATTTGTTAAGTGAGTTTTGCACCATTTTATGACTTTTCTTGTCACAGTTGTTAAGTGAATCACTGCAGTTGTTAAGTTAGTTACCCATTTGTTAAGTGAATATTGCCTCCCCATTGACTTTGCTTGTCAGGAGGTCACAAAAAGTGATAACATGTTCCCAGGACACTGCAACCGTCATAAATATGAACCAGTTGCCAAGCATTCAAATTTTGATCACGTGACCATAGGGATGCTGCAATGGTCATAAGTGTGAAAAATGTTCATGTCACTTTTTTCAATGCCATTGTATAACTTGAACGGTCATTCAATGAACTGTTGTAAGTTGAGGACTGCCTGTATAACTTTATCCATAGGAATTGAATGATAATAAAGGATTCCATTTTTCTTAATAACTTTATCCATAGGAATTGAATGATAAGGGATTCCATTTTTCGTATGTAAATTAAATTTATTTAGGTCATAAGAAAGGAGGAAAAACAGCACTAAAAATTGAGGCATTCACCTTTTATTCTGGATCATTTCATAAAATTCATCTTCTTTGGGGGAATATAAAATTCCATAAACATACTGTCTCTGCTTGTTAAGTCTTGCGTCCCTATTCTATCTCTAGAGAAGCTTTTCTCAACCATGACAATTTTAAGAGACAAGATAACCTTTTTTGTCATTTTTTTTTACTGTGGGCACATTGGCACACATTAAAAATGAAATGTAGTTGCTTGCTCTCAAAGTGTACACATACACAACACACATTTAAACATTCTACATGCAACATATGTATCAACTAAGTTTACTTCAAATCCCAGCTGGTTGGGGGATTCTGGGAGCTGAAGTCCACACATTTTAAAACTGCAAAGGTTCGGAAACACTGCTTTATAGCCCTTGGGCCAGAAACGACCTGGAACTTGATTTTACAAAAATAAGAGAAATTAACCCAAGCACGTACAGCAGCTTCCGTGAATGGAATCCACATAAGAAGTATGAAAAAAAAGGGGGCCAAAACACACGATGTGTGGACTTCAACTCCCAGATGTGTGGACTTCAACTCCCAGCATTGCTAGCTGGAGAATTTTGGAAGTTGAAGTCCACACATCGTAAAGTTGCCAAGGTTGAGAAACACTGCGCCTAGCCAGTCATGCTGGCTGGGGAAATTTTGGGAGTCGACATCCACACATCTTAAAATGGCCAAGGTTGAGAAACACTGGTCTAGGGCAGGGGTAGGCAACCTTGGCTCTTTTGTGACTCGTGGACTTCAACTCCCAGAATTCCTGAGCCAGCCTAGCTCAGCTTGGAAACCTCTCCCTTTCCCCTCAGCATGGCTGGCTCAGGAATTCTGGGAGTTGAAGTCCTCGAGTCATAAAAGAGCCAAAGTTGCCAACCTCTGGTCTATGGAGATTCTCAGTCATCCAGGTCCTGGTTGTCCCAAAGGTGCTTTTTCAGGAGGCAACTGAACTTTCCTGTTTTTCTTTGAAGACGTTTCGCTTCTCATCCAAGAAGCTTCTTCAGCTTCTATTCCTCACCGTCTAGATCAGGGTTAGGCAACCTTGGCTCTTTTATGACTCGTGGACTTCAACTCCCAGAATTCCTGAGCCAGCATGGCTCAGCTTGGAAACCTCTCCCTTTCCCCTCAGCGTGGCTGGCTCAGGAATTCTGGGAGTTGAAGTCCACGAGTCATAAAAGAACCGAGGTTACCTACCCCTGATCTAGTCAGAGCTGAAGAAGCTTCTTTCAATGAAAAGCGAAACGTCTTGGAAGAAAAAGTCCACTTGCCTCCTTGAAAAAGCACGAGACAACTCTGAATATCCCGATTGAACGCTCAAAACTCCCCATTTTCAGTGCGATTTATTTGCAACGTTTCCTGCTGCCTTTATCCTGTCGGAATGGCTGAGTCTCTTGGGTGGTTTCCATTTACACTTCATATTTTACGTAAAATATTTTAAAGCCAGGTGTAAATAAAACCGTTTTTCAGTGTGTCTGTTATATACAGCCTTCGATTGGCAGCGCGACCGATCTCCCCGTTCTTAACACTTTGCTCAATGGAAGCGTTTATCCATTTCTCTGGGGTTTCAAACTTCGCTGGCTTGATCAGCGGAGCTAAATGTTTTAATTAATTGTAAGCAAAATGATTGCACGTGGGGTACTGCGAAGGTATGTGCAAATACAGAGCTGCAGTTAAGAGTGCCTAAATAATACCCCTTAATGACCGGTGCCGTTAATCGACGCAGGACGTTTAATCTCTTTAATCTTAATGCACCCTCGGACTGGTGCTATTTTATCAATATGAAAAATACTTAATTTAAAAAAAAAAACACCCGACGAAGGTGGGATTCGAACCCACGCGTGCAGAGCACAATGGATTAGCAGTCCATCGCCTTAACCACTCGGCCACCTCGTCAGTATTTCAGATGCTTTTGACTAAATTACTCTGATCGTTAACCCCTCCGATGTCTTTATTTTTCTGTCCTCTGTCTAAATATTGTCTTTGTTACATAATAAGGTACTCATACCGGTATTCTGATTTATTCGGATCTCTGGGAAAGTTACTGCACCCTGCATAACAAGCATAAATACTGGCTTCTCACTCTAATACACTACTAGGAAAAATAGTGCTACTCACAGTAGTTTAAATTTCCTTAATTTGTTTAATTTGTGCAGCAAGATTATGATTGCCTTAAAATTTGTCCATGTAAAACTAAGACCTCCTTGGGGGTGGTTAAACTTGAGGTTCCATTGAGACAAATTACCAGGTTTTTAATGAAAAGCAGCATGCTAACACTTTGAAATAATTCAATTAACACAGCACAACCTTGGCAATTTTAAGACGTTACCAAGGTTGAAATACAGATAGTCCTCAACTTAGAACGGTTTGTTTAGTGATCATTCAAAGTTATAACAGCACTGAAAAATGTGACTTATGAGCATTTTTCACAGTTACGTCCTTTGCAGCATCCCCACGATCATGCGATCAAAATTTGGTCAGTTGGCAACTGGTTCATATTTATAACCATTGCTGTGAACCGGGATCACGTGATCCCGTTTTGCGACCTTCTGACAAGCAAAGTCAATGGGGAAGCCAGGTTCACTTAACAACCGTGTTACTAACTTATCAACTCCCGTGATTCACTTAACATCTGTGGCAAGAAAGGTCACAAAATGGGGCAAAACTCAGTAACAGAAATTTTGGGCTCCATTGTGGTTGTAAGTCAAGGACCACCTGTATTGGAAAGCTGGACTGTATAATTTCCAACTGCTACTGCTGCAAATAGTCAATATTTTTATCACCAACTAAAAGAGAAAACATCAAAGAATCCCCAAAGCATTTTTTTTCAAAGGTGAATTGTGCACTTGAGCCAATATTTGAGATGCTGGCTAGGGAATTCTGGGAGCTGAAGTCCACACATCTTCAAATTGACAAGTTCTAGGGTGTCCACAAATGGCTGGTCTTTTAACTTTGGAGTGGAATGGAAGAGAATAGCTTTATTTGGCCAAGTGTGATTAGACCCACAAGGAATTTGTCTCGAGTGCAGAAGCTCATCAGTGTACATGCAAAGTGACAGAGTAATGACAATCATAATAACTGAACCAAAGAAGCAAAGAAGAAGCAAAATGTCTTTTAGGAAAAACAAAACCCAGCTGCCTTTTGAAAAAGCACTTTTGGGACAATCATAATAATGACACCAATAATAGGGGGTAGCAGAGGCGATGAGATTTTCTTAAACTTTCCTAAACAGGTGTGGAAAGAAAAGTCTTCATCGTGGTTCAGTCCAAGCCGGGGATAAACAACGTGGCGACTGCTTTAGAAAGAAGGTTGCAGTTTATTGAAGAGGAGAGCCAGACAGAAAGATGGCTCCGGCAGAAAAGAGAGATTAAAAAAAGGGCTGAGCACATGTAGGGAGTGGGTTTTTATACCCTCTGGAGCCTTTTGTTTGGAGTTGTTTCCTGTTCCTGTTTTGAGGCTTTGTATTTCCTGTGTCATGTATTTTGATCTGTGTCCCTTTGGCATCTGTGAATTAATACTATTATGTCCTGTCTTAGACTTTGGGTGGAATATGTAGATTTTAGGTGTCTTTGTCTTCCTAAGTTTCTAGCTTCAACTTTCCTGATGGTTTACATCTGCATATCTATAGAGCTCGTTTCTGCTTGGGGAAGGGAGACTTGGGCTATTAAGAAAAACTGGGCATGCTTTTTTGCCTCTTTAAGATCCTTTGAGGAAATATATTTTCCTGCCCTTTTAATATTTCCTTCTCTGGGGGACTGACTTCCCACACAGGTTTAGCTAAACTTTGCTAAACAGGTTGCTTTCACTCGGTCCGTATAGGCCTGTTAGTAATTAAATGCTTGTTAAAACATGTTAAGTATATATTATTCATGCATTAAATGTTAGGGCAATTTTGGGAAACCTCCATCTTGAACAAAAAGGTGATGCAGTAGATTGCTAGTAGGTGGGGAACTCTGAAATGTAAATATGGAAGCATTTTAAAAAGATTTATCCTAAATTGATAAAGTCGGGCTCTTTACCACAATAAAAGGGAAGGGAAGGGGAAAAAAAACCTGACTGCGTAGTTGGCAGGATTCGAACCTGCGCGGGGAAACCCCAATGGATTTCTAGTCCATCGCCTTAACCACTCGGCCACAACTACAACTGGAATGTCACCTGTCTTAAGATGAAAGAAAATATTAAAATACTTGTTCCAACTTGCCTTTATTTTTCCCCCCTTTTGTTCTGTAGATTTATGCTATTTCTTGAGATGTATAAGAAATTCTGTTCAGAAATAACTGTCTGGGAAGATCTCTGGCCTAATGCCAGGCTAGAGCTAATAATAAGATGAGGAATTTTAGGAATTTGGTTCCGTAGTAGCAAATGGATAAATTCAAATAGGCTAAGTGCTGATAATCCTCGACTTACAACAGTTCATTTAGTGACCGTTTGAAATGACAGTGGCACCGAAAAAATGACCTATGACCGTTTTTCACACTTAAAACTATTGCAGCATTCCCGTGGTCACGTGATCAAAATTCAGATGTTTGGCAATTGACTCATATTTATGACGGTTGCGATGTCCCGGAGTCATGGAATCCCCTTTGGCAGCCTTCTGACAAGCCAAGTAAATGAGGAAGCCTGATTCACTTACCAGCTCTGCTACTAACTTAACATCTGCAGTGATTCACTTAACAACTGTGCCAGGAATAGCGTACATTGGTTCGTGCGGTGTACAGGTCCTCAATGGAAGGCAGGCTGGTTGCAATTGTTTTTTTTTCTGTAGTCCTAACTATCCACTGAAGTCTTGTTGGAAGAAGAAAAAAAAATCAGGTCCAGTTCCGAGCTGGGAATAAAAAAAATGAAGGCTGACTACTTAGAAAAAAATGTTCTTGTTTCTTGATGAGCAGAACCAGCAGCAGTATGCAATTAT
>NW_015390306.1:10939-13234 GCF_001527695.2 Protobothrops mucrosquamatus | reverse complement strand
TACCAAGGCATTGTAAAGTGGTATTAATACTTCACGTGATCTTGATTCTATCCCTCTGTTAATGCAGCCTAGCACTGTGTTGGCCTTTTTGGCAGCTGCAGCACACTGCTGGCTCATATTTAGGTGATTGTCCACTAGGACTCCGAGGTCCCTCTCACAGTTACTACTATTGAGCAAGGTGCCACCTATGCTGTACTTGGGCATTTGGTTTTTCTTGCCTAAATGTAGAACCTTGCTTTTGAATGTCAAAGCTGCAGGGATGGTGGCTGGAGGGGATTTTTGAGATGGGTAGAAAGATTCTGTTTCTAACAAATGCATTTGGGAGTTTATCTCTGATCACATTATCTGGATTTGTGGATGCTTCTCTGTTTTCCAGGACTTCGATAAACAGGAAGTGCTCCTTTTGTTGAACCTTCTCAGAAAGAAAAAAATGGAAATTTACCAGGCCCATGAACCATAGTTATTACTTAAAAAAATGTTCTTGCCTGTAATGCATATTGATGGATGTTGGTTAACTATGCCTGTATTTCCAAGTAACAGTTCTCCCCAGATGGCTTCTAAGCAAAATGAATTATTAATATTGCAATGCATGTTACTGAGCAGACAACAAAAAGAAAAATACCCTGGATAGGTGGGAATAGAGAGTAGGACCTATGATTTGCAATAATATTCCATCACATTAACCTGCCCTCTAAAAAAATCCATCCTTCCTTCCTTCCTTCCTTCCTTCCTTCCTTCCTTCCTTCCTTCCTTCCTTCCTTCCTTCCTTCCTTCCTTCCTTCCTTCTTTCCCTCCTTCTCATTCCCATCTCCTTCCTTCCCTCCTTATTCCCAGCAGAAGCGCCAGGATCAGCGCCCGGCTCCAGCTGATCAGCACTTCTTCCGGGCTCATCAAAAGTGCCACGATCAGCGCCGGGCTCCAGCTGATCGGCGCTTCTGTGGGGCTCAGCAGAAGCGCCAGGATCAGCGCCGGGCTCCAGCTGATCGGCGCTTCTGCTGAACCCTGAGAACCCTGCAGCTCCAGTGTCTCTCGCTCAGGCTTGTGCGATGCTGCCACCGCTTCAGCTCATTCCCCTGCCCCGCTACCACTTATCTAGGATGGTCACATATCACCTGCCAGGTGTGTGGCCCATTGGCTGGGTGTGGTCCATTGGCTGGGCGTGGCCAATTGGGTGGGCATGGCTGTGGTGGTAACGGCAGACTGGGTGGGACTAAAAAGTTCAATCAATCAATTCCAACTTTGCAAGATCTTTTTTTTCCTGCGAGAAGTTGAAATTGACTGATTGAACCTTTTTTTTGTTGCACACGGTGGCAGAGGCCTAAAGCGAAAAAGTTTTATAAAACCCAGCTGAAGGCCTAGGACTGGGGCAACGGCGTGCGTACCCAGAGAGAGGGCTCTGAGTGCCGCCTCTGGCACCCGTGCCATAGGTTCACCACCACTGGTCTATTGCCTCTAGCATGCCTTTCTTAATGGACTGGCAGACTTGGGTTTCCGTTTTTCTCAATGACCTGGTTTTACTCAAGTTCATGAAGACAAGCATTGTTTCTCTTCACAGCTTGAGCTTCTGCCTGCAGTTTGCCTGCTGCTGTTTTCCGACAGCTAAGAAAAAAACCCAGGAATTGTGTGCTTTTACTTTTAGCAGTTTCTATATTTCTTTACCTGGTTTTGAATTTTATTCTTGTGATTTGGGGCATAGTCAAAAGGATGGAGGGTGTGGGGTACGTTCTAAGTATGAGCATTGATTGTAAAGTTACTTTTTCTATTACTGTTGTCATTGCGAACATCTGAATATTGAACATCACTAAAGGAGACAGTTGTTAAACAAGGACAGTTGTTAAACAAGGACAGTTGTTAAACATCTGCAAAACTATTAAGTATTATGTGAACCACACAATTTAACAAACAGAAACACCTGGAGCAAGAATTAGTTTTGTTGAAATATTTGTTTTGTATTTTTTTTTTTAAATTGCATCTGCCAATGGTCTATTCATTTTCAATTTTTTTATGGTTGGTATTAGTTGGTATCACTCACTGGCGGTAGGAAGCTATATAAACTGAACGACTGAAGAATGGTTTTGATCTTTTTATCTCTCTCTCTCTCTTTATGGAAAAATATGTAATGATTTTCAGACTAGAATATCCATAATATTTGTATGAACAATAGGAAAAATAGAGCCAATCTCTTTTACTTACAAATAAATTTAGATTTCCTGAAGCTTGCATCAAAGTGAAGTGGGTTTAAGACAGCGACTGTTTCCAAGAAAATATGTAAATAGGTCAAAGACATCAACATAA
>NW_015390306.1:4903-9028 GCF_001527695.2 Protobothrops mucrosquamatus | reverse complement strand
GGAAGTTGGTTTCTAGGAAGGAAGGAAGGAAGGAAGGAAGGAAGGAAGGAAGGAAGGAAGGAAGGAAGGAAGGAAAAAGCACGAAGACACTGGAGAAAGAGGAACACAGAAGTTGGTTTCAAGGAAGGAAGGAAGGAAGGAAGGAAAAGCACAAAGACACTGAAGGAAGAGGAACATGGAAGTTGGTTTCTAGGAAGGAAGGAAGGAAGGAAGGAAGGAAGGAAGGAAGGAAGGAAGGAAGGAAGGAAGGAAGGAAGGAGAACACGGAAGATAGTTTCTAGGAAGGAGGGGGGAAGAGGATAAATCCAAGCACGGGAATTATGACCTGGTCTTTAAAGGGTTAGCTTCGCCCATTCATTTTGGAATTTAAGGCTGTGACAAGCCCACTGAGGTGTTGATCTTAGGAGGAAGATTGGGGCAAAATTTTGGCTGGAAAAATCTGGGCAACCACCAGAAGGCACAAAAGAGGTAAAAAGCTGTGACTCTTTGCTGCCACCTAGTGGTGCCATGATTTCTGCAGCTCAAATAGGCCATATAGTATAATTCTCCTCCTCCTCTTCCTCATCTCTTCTCTTACATATTTTAGATTTTTAAATCCTTTATTGTTTTTAGAATTCATTTAGTGACTGTCTGAAGTTACAACGAATAAAGCAGACCGAATAAAGCAACGTAGGACTGTTTTCCACACTTATGATTGTTGCAACCTCCCCCCGTGGTCTCGTGATCAATAGTCATACGCTTGGCAACTGACTCATATTTATGACGGTTGCAGTGTCCCAGAGTCACGTGATCCCCATTTGTAACCTTCCCAGCCAGCTCCCGACAAGCCAAGTCAATGGGAGAAGCCAGATTTGTTTAATGACCATATGATTCACTTAACAACTGCTGTGATTTGCTTAACAACCGTGGCAAAATGGGTTGTAAAATGAGGCGCCATTCACTTAACAACTGCCCCGGTTACAGTGGCAACAGAAAATTTGGCCTCAGCTGTAACCATAAGTCGAGAACATCCTTGTAATGGCTTCTGCTGCTGAATTTTAGACTGCGGACTCAGAAGTCAACCTAGTTCAGGTAAATCAACATGGTTTGCTGGGGAATTCTGGGAATTGAAGTCCACAAGTCTTATACAGTAAGTGCAAAGGTTGGATACCCTGAGTTGAATGATCTGCTAAAGCAGGGGTGTGAAACTCAATTTCACTGCGGGCCGCATCAGCATTGTGGTTGCCCTGGGGGGAGCAGGTGGGTGTGGCCTTCTGGGTGGGTGTGATGGAGTGGGTGTGGCCTACTGGGTGGACGTGGCCAGTTCTACATCATTCGCATCAAGGGTGCCTGTGGGGGGCCTGGGCAGGAGTAGGACAGATCTGAGGGTCTCTGGCAGAAGGGGGTGGGACCGGGGCTAGCGCCAAGGCACGATCCATTTCTTCATTCCTCACAAAGGGTGACACCTCCCCAGCATGCACCCAGGGGGCAGGGCCGTCACGGCAGGGGCTGGTTCCTCGCTGTTTCCAGACGGCCTTGTGGAGCTAAGACTGAATGCATTTCAGCATAGATGGCCACCACAAAATTGTACATTGGCTCCCAGCTGGCCTGGGCCAGGGTCAAGGCAGCCAGGGTTGTTCCCTCACTGTTTCCAGGATGGCTTTGCGGGCCACATGAAACCACTTTGCGGGCTGCATTTGGCCCCCGGGCCTTGTGTTTGACATGCTAAAGCATTTCGTTCCAGCCTGCTGGAAATTCTACTGACGGGAAACCTACCATTTAAGGAGGCATCCTATTTCATTGGCTTTTATCAAAAGAACTCTAACTTCTCACCTGAATCTATTTTGTGTTAGTTTCAACTCATTGTTTATCAGCCTGCGCCTGGAGTGAGAAAGCAGGCTCAGTTCCTACTCTTATAAGATAATCCATAGCTGAAGGCTGCTTGCTAACCAGATCTGTTGTCTATATGGAGATTCTCAATCATCCAGGTCATGGTTGTCCCAAAGAACTGAAGAAGCTTCTTGGATGAGAAGCAAATTTTTTTCAAGGAAAAAAAAAAATCAAGAAAGTCCAGTTGCCTTTCAAAAAGTAACTTTGGGACTGCCAGCCAACCATGCTGATTTAGCTGTTGGTCTTCTCTTCTGTAAATTAAACATAACCAGTTCTTTTCACTGCTCCTTGGAGGTCTTGAGTCCCCTCACCATCTTGATAGCCCTCCTCTGAACTATTCAGGTTTAGATTGAAGTGCCTACAATATTCTGGTAGTGCCTAAAGCAGTTTGACAACTACTGACTTCCTTTGATCAGGATTCTGCTAATAAATCTCCAAGTGGCCCTCGCCTTTTTAGCAGAAGCATCACAAAGCTGGTTTAAGTTCAGGTTGTGACCTACTGAATCACCCCAGAACTATACATTTCTCCGTTAAATTTAATCCAGTGCATTTATAATAATAATAATAACAACAAAACAAACAACAAATAATAACAATAATGATGATAATAATGATAACGATAATAATAATAAAGTTGGAAGGGACCTTGGAGGTCATCGAGTCCAACCCCCTGCTCAGGCAGGAAACCCTATACCATTTCAGTCTCCTCTTAAAAACTTCCAGTGTTGGGGCATTCACCGCTCCTGGAGGCAGGTTGTTCCACTGGTTAATTGTTTTAATTGTCGGGAAGTTTCTCCTTAGTTCCAGGTTGCTTGTCTCCTTGATTAGTTTCCATCCATTGCTTCTTCTCCTGCCTTCAGGTGCTTTGGAGAATAGCTTGACTCCCTCTTCTTTGTGGCAGCCCCTGAGATATTGGGACACTGCTATCATGTCCCCCCTCGTCCTTCTCTTCATTAAACTAGACATACCCAATTCCAGCAACCGTTCCTTAATTTTTATCCCATTGTTCAAGCCAACATGTAATTAATGTAATGTTTTTAAAAGGCATTAAAAGTTCCACTCATGGGTCACCCCCAATATCTTTACAGATTCTCCTGTTACAAACCAGTACCACTTTGAAAGGGTTTGAGATCCTGTACTAATTTTTAATCAGCTGAATGCCAAAAGATTGTTACATCGCCCATGTACTGCTGTAGTTTCTATGATCAAGTAAATGGCTTGTTTTAATCATTTTAATTTTAAAAATCCCAAAACTCAGGAAGGTGTAAAGGAGGACAGCTCCAAAACAAAGCCGTTAAGCATAACCCAGCCAGTTAAGAATGAAATTACTGCTAATGCATTAGCCATTTCAAAGCAGCAATAAAATGGGCTAAAATTTTAAGTTTTCTTTACATATTTTCAAGTTTTTTCCCCAGAGGAAATTTCTAATCAGCTACTAATAAGGAGCAAAGGAGGTTAGAGAGCACAATTGTTTTCATTTAAGTTTAATTTCCATTGATTCAGTGTGCAGAGAACAGGAAAAGCTGTCAAACTGCAGGTTCTAAGCTTATTCATATATTAGCTTGCAGTCACATATTTTGCATGCATGAAATTTATTTTCTAAAGAGCAGCAGCACGCTATACCCATCACCCAATCATCTTTTGATCAGAACCATCCTTCACGAATTTTTGTCATTCTCTCCCTTTCTCCTAAATAGAAAAAATTAAACTGCATTAAAGAGTATTGCATTGGATGGCGATTGTAGGTTAAATTAAGTATTATCTGTAGCACAGATAAGACACACACACAAAATGCAACTTTATTAGCAGAGGATGGTTTCGATCCATCGACCTCTGGGTTATGGGCCCAGCACGCTTCCGCTGCGCCACTCTGCTCTCTGAAAATATTTCTGCTTTTTTTCCCTAAAAATGAAGCCATTACACAAACACCACACACACACACAAAATGCAAAAACATTCCTTTGCAACTTTTTTTTTTTACAAAAGCAAAAACTTTAACACAAAGTGGAACAGCCCTCTCTTGAAAACGTGGGTGGCCCTTAAAAGGACCTTTTGTTATATTAGAAAGAAAAAGAAACTTAGCCGCCGAAGCCGTAGAGAGTGCGGCCCTGGCGCTTCAAGGCGTAGACCACGTCCATGGCGGTGACCGTCTTCCTCTTGGCGTGCTCGGTGTAGGTGACGGCATCGCGAATCACGTTCTCCAGGAAGACCTTCAGGACGCCGCGAGTCTCCTCGTAGATCAGGCCCGAAATACGC
>NW_015390306.1:0-1490 GCF_001527695.2 Protobothrops mucrosquamatus | reverse complement strand
ACGCGGAGCGCGTCGGGGCCGGGGCGCCCGTCTACCTGGCCGCGGTGCTGGAGTACCTGACGGCTGAAATCCTGGAGCTGGCGGGCAACGCGGCCCGGGACAACAAGAAGACGCGCATCATCCCTCGCCACTTGCAGCTGGCCATCCGCAACGACGAGGAGCTGAACAAGCTGCTGGGCAAAGTCACCATCGCCCAGGGAGGCGTCTTGCCCAACATCCAGGCCGTCCTGCTGCCCAAGAAGACCGAGAGCCACAAGGCCAAAGGGAAGTAGAGCCAGCCAGCCCGCTCGCCTGCCTGCCTGCCCGCTCTCGGCTGCCCAGAACGACACCCAAAGGCTCTTTTAAGAGCCACCCACCTTTTCCTAGAAAGAGCTTGTCAACTTGCTAAGTGAAACAATATTCTGAGATACCTTCAGCTTCCTCCATAGAAGCATTAAGGTTACACAATACATGTAAAAAGCATCTTTTTTAGGATATAATCACAACGAAAAGTAGACATTTGAGCGATCCAGGTGACTAGATCTAAACTGGATACATTCCATCATTTTCAATTATGCATTCCATTTTCAATTATCCAGCCCATGGTTGTCCCAAAGGTGCTTTTTCCAGAAGGTAATTGGAGTTTCTTGGTTTTTCCTTTGAAAAAGCTTCGCTTCTCATCCAAGAAGCTTCTTCGTCGGTTCTCCTGAAGAAGTTCAATTGAAGAAGCTTCTTGGATACGAAGCGAAACGTTTTCGAAGAAAAAAAATCAAGAAAGTCCAGTTGCCTTTCGATTCCATCAAGTCCCAGAGCCCAAGACAATTTTGGAAACCCAAACCGAGAAAAATCCGTTCGGTTCCTCATGAATTCTTAAGACAGTAAGTGGTTTGGAACCGTCCAGGATATTTGTGCTCAGTTTGTGAACATTAGCTTTAAAAAAAAAATCAGAAGGAAAATTAAATAAACTATCTAATTCTAACGCGTAAACAGCTCTGACCATGGCGACAATTTCGAATTATAAACGGGACGTCTCGTGAAAACCCGCCAGGTTTTCGTGGAAAGAGTAAATAAAATTCGGTATTGACTCCCCGTCTCCTTTTCAATAAACCGAGCGCTTTATTTAAACGCCTTTAAAAACTTGCTTTGTATTTGTGCTAGGGTCTATGGAGATTCTCCATCATCCAGGTCATGGTTTCCCTCAAAGCTGCTCTTTTTTTCAAGAGGCAACTGAACTTTCTGGTTTTTCTTTGAAGACATTTCGCTTCTCCTCCAAGAAGCTTCTTCAGCTCTCAGCGAAACGTCTTCAAAGGAAAATAATAATAATAATAATAATAATAATAAAGTTGGAAGGGACCTTGGAGGTCATCTAGTCCAATCCCCTACTCAGGCAGGAAACCCTATACCATTTCAGACAAATGGCTGTCCAGTCTTTTCTTAAAAACTTCCAGTGTTGGAGCATTCACCACCTCTGGAGGCAGGTTGTTCCACTGGTTAATTGTTCTGTCAGGAAG
>NW_015390305.1:79107-82690 GCF_001527695.2 Protobothrops mucrosquamatus | reverse complement strand
CTGAGGGGGCCAAAATTTCGCCCCCTATAGACAGCGATGGAATCAGCTGACTATGCCGAGGCGCCGGCAACCACAGCCACTCGGTCTTGGAAGGGTTGAGTCTGAGTCTGTTCCTCCCCATCCAGACCCGTACGGCCTCCAGGCAACGGGCCATCACGTCAAGGGCATCGTTGGGGTGACCTGGGGTGGAGATGTACAATATGATCTGTAAGTATACGTAGATGTACCATATGATCTGTAAGTATACGTAGTATGTTCAAATGGGGAAAAAAAATGGACTTACATGCAAGAAATTAGTCAGGCTTTCATTTTGCTTCAGTCATATGTGTTCAAGTAAGTTTGAAATTTTAGAAAAGTATTTTGATGGCATATTATATTCCAAGAGATCTGTCTACTGTAGCATTCTGAGAATTTGCCTAATTCTTTGCTCACCGTTAAGCTGTAATTCCCAATGTGTTTGCTTAAAACGCCAGAGAAAATTGTCTTATCTCTTTCATTAAAAAAAAAATACTTCGCAGGTAAACGATTCTGACTTTTGTGAAATGCGTGAGTTTTCTCAATGAGGTTATTTTTTTCAGTATTCCTGCGTTTAAATGATTTTAATCATGTATTTGCCTCAACGTAATCTGCTTGTACGTCTACATCTGGTATGTTTGACTGTTTTCAGCGCAAACTGTCATCATAACTGCCTACCAAATAAACATAACAGGCTTGATAATGGTTTCATTTTGTAATATTGTTAAACCCTAGGCATGAAATTCTAGTGTGGGAAGTCAGCCCCCCCCCCAGAGAAAGAAATATTAAAAGGGCAGAAAAATATATTTCCTCAAAGGATCTTAAAGAGGCAGGAAAGCATGCCCACTTTTTTCTTCATAGCCCCAAGTCTCCCTCCCCTAAGCAGAAACCAGCTCTGTAGAAATTCAAATGTAGACCATCCAGGCAGAAGAAGAACATCGTGGCTTCAAAATCTAAGGGGTTGGTTTGGACAAAACTCAGCAGCACTTTTTCGTGCGGCGGCTGATAAAAACAGGATCGCCAACACGATCGCCAATGTCCGATAACGGATATGGCACAAGAAGAAGAAGAAGGCCATTCGGGAAGGTTGAAGCGAGAAGATTAAGAAGACAAAGACACCTAAAATCTACACACCCCACCCAAACTCTAAGACAGGACATAATAGGATTAACCCACAGATGCCAAAGGGCACACCCAGACTCAGGTCAGAATATGTGACACAGGAAATACAAAGCCTCAAACAGGAACAGGAAACAACTCCAAACAAAAGGCTCCAGAGGGTATGAAAACCCGCTCCCTACATGTGCTCTCTCTCTTTTCTTCCAGAGCCATCTTTCTGTCTTGCTCTCCTCTTCAATAAACCGCAACCTTCTTCCTAAAGCAGTCACCATGTCGTTTATTCCCGGCTTGGACTGAACCACGATGAAGACTTTTCCTTCAACACTAGATGTGCCCAATTAGAGTTCCCCAGTTTTACCAGTAAGAACCAGAAGACAGTGGGAATCGGAATCTGTAAGAAAGACTGTTTTTTTCCTTGAAGGGTATCGTTATTTTCAGAGCTATTATTTAACTGTCTTGGTTGACGAACCAGATAAATATATTTATCCTTTTAAAATCAAGGAAGGAGGGCTGGCGGTCTCCCCAGATGTGGCTAGCCTCACTTGGGAGCCATAGCAAGCATAGAAACCATCATGAACCAGAGTTGACTCCAATATTTGTAGAGTTTCAGGTTTCAACTCCTGCTGGAAATATGGCTGAAGGACGCTTTCACGCCCCGAAGTCTTAATTAAATCCAGAAACCACAAATAAATTGATGGTGAATTCCAATTCTGCAGGCTCTTATGAACAGAAGACACCAAGCTATTGACACATTCAAAAGCTGATTTACCGACACTCAATTTTGAATATTTGAAAGGGGGGGGGGACCCCTTTGTGTGAGAGAGAGCTTCACAAGGTCATATGTTCAATGCAGTAATAGTTCTGGCTTGACAATCTGGTCTTAACGCAACAATTATGGCCCAGCTGGAAAAGCTTTTGCTCGATAGTGACATTACATTCAACGGTTCCGGGGGCCTCTTATGCGCATGTTAAGAGTCAGTCTTAAGATGTGAGGCCCACAAAGTATTTCCTCCTATTAGACGCTGGCTCTTTATTTGGAAAAAAAAAGACACGATTTTGCATTCTTTAGCCATAATGCAAGAGATATTAAGATGAGATAAAATTATCTGCATTGAACCCCACCCAGTGTACGAATCACTTCAGCTCTTTCTTTATACAAAAAAGGGCTGTTGAATCTGTCCAAAGATGTATGGAAGAACAAAATTAGAATAAACAAACTCCGTGATTAAATAGTTTTAGAGGAAAAATACATACAAATACTGTTGAAAGGAAAATCTTCATCGGGATCCAGTCCAAGCTGGGAATAAAAAAAACATGGCGACTGCTTTAGAAAGAAGGTTGCAGTTTATTGAAAAGGAGACCAGACAGAAAGATGGCTCTGGAAGAAAAGAGAGAGCAAGCACATGTAGGGAGTGGGTTTTTATACCCTCTGGAGCCTTTTGTTTGGAGTTGTTCCTGTGGCATGAACTTTGACCTGAGTCTGAGTGTGCCTTTCTGGTATTCTGATGGTGGTGGGTTAATCCTATTATGTCCCAAGGGTCACATCCTGCTTCCCTGTGGTTTTGGCTGATGACTCTTAGATTTTTGATGTGAGTGACTGTTGATTCTAGGGATCTTTCTTTCTAATCCCAGCTTCCTGACTCCAATCTTCCTGACAAGATTATCACATCTGCATTTCTGCAGATCTGGTTTCTGTCCGGGGCAGAGAGACTTGGGGCGGGGCGGGGGGGTTAGTTCCTCTGTCTGTGGCTCTCTCCCCCCCATCTCCCAAGGTCTTTCCCACACACCGAGGGGGGGGGGCAAGTGACCTCTGCTCCTTTTATTGACACAGTGACCCCTGCTGCACTTTTCAGGCTATGCAAGTTCCCTAATTCCAACCCCCAGCTATAAAAATATTGGCCCGGCAACAGTTCTGAAACCTGGGGGGACATGGACATTTGTACAATTACCAGCTTGCATGCCTCAAATGCTTTGGCCCTACTTGAAAGTCCCATAGCTACATTGGCATCAAAAGAAAAAACAGATGTTCCTTTCCTTCCTTTCTCTTATCCTGGCGGCATTAATTTCGTGAACGTTCTTCAGGCTATCCTTGTGGTTAAGGGAATAAAAAAAGGGGGGGGGCTGCTAATGTTTGTATTATAGTCTGCTAGTAAAGTTTCAGACAGGGTGATAAGGGGAAGACATATCTCCTAGTACGCAGATGGATCTAATCGAGTCCAGAAAAAGCAGCCCAGACAAAAAGAAATGGGTGTTTTTCCCCCGTTCTAAAAACACAAAAGATCGTGCTGCAGCTGCCAAAAAGGCCAACACAGTGCTAGGCTGCATTAACAGAGGGACAGAATCAAGATCACGTGAAGTGTTAATACCACTTTACAAGGCCTTGGTAAGGCCACACTTGGAATACTGCATCCAGTTTTGGTCACCGCGATGTAAAAAAGATGTTGAGACT